>NC_056729.1:1065048793-1065141293 GCF_019279795.1 Protopterus annectens | reverse complement strand
GCTAAAACAACGTACAGGACCTTCTACAGGAGGTGTTACAAGCAGCCCTTTAACCATCCTAGCCAGTAACTACAATCATTTCTTTACCTCTTCTATGCAGGACAACACTATTATATTTACCAATAACAATATTTTAACCCTACATGTGTAAACACAACTGCAGCTATACCCCTTGGCAGAATATGCACTCACCGTTCACATTAAATAGATCTCAGCAAAACAAACACCCTGTTTAAAAAAAGAAAAAAAAAACTTTTAGAAAGATCTCATTAAAATCCTCTATACTCCACCCAAACCTCTTAATATTGCCAGACTCTTAACTTACATATTTAACTTATCCTTCACCACAGGAATATTACCGCCCCCCCCTCACTGGAAACATGCCATCATCATACCTCTACTGAAACATCCCCCAAACAAATCATTGAAAAACTTCTGATCTATTTTTACATTATGCCCTCTTGCAAAAATCTTTGAAAATATTCTCTGCAAATAAATTATCAAACACATAGCTATAGATTCCTGTCAGACAGACAACACAGTCTCAGAAAATGCTTTCAGCACTAACACGGAGTTACTTTCAGAAACTAACTCAATATATAGCAACATGAACTGGTAGATATGTCCAAAACTTCTGAAACAGTTCATCACAACCAACTGCTAACAAAACTGGAGAAATTTAACATTAGGGAAAATACTATTACCTGGTTCCAAAGCTACCCTGAAAACAGGACATTCCAAGTCTTTACTAACAACTCAAGAGTCCTACAAAGGACCCTCAATCCAGGAGGGCCACAAGGCTCAGTACTAGGATCCTTGTTCTACCCTACCTTCATCACTGACTTCTCAGAGAAACTGAATTCTTTACATGTCACCCTATATGCCAATGATATTCTCCTTATAAATACAGATAAATCCATTCATAGGCTTCAACCAAAGCTACAGCTATCCTTCTCAAAACCTTGCCATGGGCCTCAGACAATAACCTAATGACAACTCCCAAAAAACTAACATTATACTATTTGTTTTCCTTCACAAATGTGAGAATTATCAGAAATCTCCATTTATGATAACAAAAATGACAGAATCCCCTTAGTCAGTGAATAGAAGTACTTAGGACTAACTCTAAATCATTCCATCAACTTCTCTACATACACATACATAACAGTTGGCAATGTTTTGACTCATCTCAGACTCTGCTATAATATATCCAAGCTACTGACCCCCACAACAGGTACAGCCATAGCCAAGAATATACTGATACCCAGACTTGAATATGGGTTCTCCTCTCCCCCTGTGTTTCATTCTGCCCATAATGTACAACTTCTGTAGACTGCTGTAACCAAGATATGTAAATTAGCATTGCAGACTGATACTTGGAACCATCAATTCAATATTTTACAACAACTAGGCTGGCAACCTACAACTAAAAGAGCATGCCTTCTTTTAAATACTCTGATATTTAAGATATTAAAATTAGGGTATTACTCCCCCGAGGAGAACATTTTCACTAAGAGAACAACTATATTCTTTAAGAAACACATAGGATAATACCTCCATGTTTTATGATTTCCTGGAGGGACAGTATGGAGAATGAGGCACAGGACACATTCAGTAGATTTGCACAGAGAGGGAATGATGTGTATAGTAGCAGAATAAGATGGCATCAGTTCAGGGAAAGGGTGGAGAAAACCACCCTGATTTTTAAAAGTACAAGGTAGAGGTGAACGTACTGTAGCTAGTACACTATGTGTACGCAGGTTGAACTGGCTGGCTGGTATAGAATGTTGCTAGTGGGATATGGTACGGAGGTATAGATGAGGAAAGAGGACAGGTGAATAAAAGGAACTGCAAAACAACGAAAGAATGATGGGAGGTGGAAATGCATTTATCTGCTGAGAAATGAAGGGTATTTAGTGGTTGGAAAACGTAGCTGGGAGGGAAGGGAAATAAGCTGAAGTCTTTTGAGGAGTTGCCTCAGACATTTGGATTAGGAAAATCAGAATGACATATATGAGCAGCATAACAAGAAGACAGGAATGTCTCGTCTCATCTAAATACATCAATGGAAGGTGCAGTGGTGCAGCGGTAGCGTTGTCATCTTACAGCAAGAGGTTCTCCAGTTCAATTCTCAGCTGGGGTGCCTTCTGTGCAGAGTCTGCATGTCCTCCCTGTGTTCATGTGGGTTTCCTCCAGGTGCTCCGGTTTCCTCCCACATTACAAAGACATGCATCTGGAGCATTTCCCCCCGGGCCTCCGCTGAAGATTGGCTTAGTTCCAAGTCAGACTTTCCCAGTTAACAAATGTTAAATAAATAAATAAATAAATAATTCTCAGGAGGGAGCAGGATGAGGAACGACTTATAAGGGAATGTAGAGGGGAAAGAAGAGGAAGGAAATTAAATGAAGGGGCTAATGACATATGAAGACTATAGTATGAAAGGTGGATCAGGTATGGGGGCTACAGAAGTTGTGTGTGGGACTGACAGTTAAATGAATTACCAAGGAATAATAATATTCAGATTTCGTTATTACATCTTGAAATAAGAGGTTACATAGGTTGAAAAATGAAGTTTTCACTGAGAATTACAGATATTACTAGTGTGGTAATAAAGAAGCAAATAATCTGCATGAAATGCCTGAGGGTAAAGTAATGAATACATCTGAGAAGATTTATGGGAGTAAATAGGAAGATGGCTTAAAACAGAGGTAGCTAAGAAGTAGAAGGGGAAAACTGGGAGAGAAATTAATGGAGTCAGTAGGAATGTGAAATGTGAAATGCTTAGGCAGTTTGGTGAATGGGGTGAAAGGAAGTGGCACCAGAGAGATCACAGAAATATTCAGAGAGGAAAAGGTAGAGAGTTTATCTGAAGATCAGTAGGAGGCTAAGTGAGCAGGAGAAACAGAGGAAGACAGAAAGAAGAAAGAGATAAGTACACCTATAGGAATGGAGTGATGAAAGCAAACAGAATGTTAGTACAACGCAAAAGGAGTAAGGCTGTTACATGTAAATGTGACTAATGTAAACTTGCTTTCCTGCCTTAGCTAAGGGAGGGTATACTCTGATGAACTATTGTAGACGCACTCTATCAGTATTGTTAGATGAAGTCTGATGTGTGTTTATTTCTACATATTTATAAAATATATAAAAAGTAATGTGAATACCATACATTAATGATTCTCTCTTTTTTATCTGTTGCTTTTTTAAAGAAAATGACACTTTAAGTATCTGGTTTGGAAATGAAGCTTATGGTGGTCTGTATGGTGTCTACATGAACAGAGATGGGTTTGAAGACTGCTCTCTGGTACAAGGATTTCTTATCTGGAAGTGCTGGGATTTTGGCATTTATGCTCAGGTAATGTGCTTTCTGCTTGTTCAGGCTTTGTTGTAGCATTCAGTATCTTCTGGCACTATATTCAGTCTGTAACTTAAAAAGAGTTATTACAAACTTGTAGGAAGACCACATGGAAGAGGTGTGCATACAGAGGTATATTAACGCCATCAGATTTTTGCCACTGACTGAAGGACTGGTGTAGTCACATGACACACATCTTCTACTGTGCTAAGTTTCCTTAAACAGGTATACTGCAATTACTATAACTTTGCATATTGCCATATATAATACACCCTCTTGCTTTAGAAATGACTGAATTACAGTTATGTATATCCATCCATCCACAACCTACTTTTTTCTATTTTTCCATATGGGGTCAGGGTGTCACATCAGCAATGACCATAACCTAGAGCCAATGTTAACACCACGAGGTGGCTAGACCTGCTGACGTAGTTCGTCTGTACCACACTCATACCAAAAGCTGATTTAGTGTGTTCGTCTACTGCATGCCTTTGGAATATTGGAGGAAACCGGAGTACCCGGATGAAACTCTCGAGAAAACAAGCAGGACATGCAGCCTCCACAAAGAAGGCACCCCCAGCCAAGAACTGAATAAGAGAACCTCTTGCTGTGAAGTTACAATGCTACCTGCTACACAACTGTGCTGTTCATTCATCTATGCACTGCATTCAAAACATCGTTGCATTATCTATATGTGTCACAGAAAATAAAATTCAGTATGGACACATAATAGTTTAGGTAAGTAAAGTTTGAATATCTGACTGGATTTTTAATTAATCTTCCTAAACTTGAATAATTACAACTTAGCTCATCTAGTAACATTGTCTTTAAACTTGCCATTCACATTATCATTAGCGGGTGGTACTGATGTCCACCTAAATGACACCACTGAAATGATCTGTTGTACTGATAGTGTGATAGTGTATCCCTCAGAGAAAGTGAGGAGTATCTTTAAAATATCTTCCCTTTTCTACAGGAGGATAGAACTTGACCTAAAGACTTTCACCAGTAAAAATTAAATTGTTCTACTTTCAAAACCTGAACAACTGTAGCTTTTGCTGAAACAAAGGAGGTAAGCAATTGAAGGCAACCAAAGAACTAACAAATTAATAAAAGCATACAAAATTGACTATGCAACTAGAATCTACTCATCTCTTATATAGTTAACAAATAGCTAGTACATAAAGCCGATTGACTCTGTAATGCCTCCCATCACTGAAGGAAGCGTCTTGTAATTGCTAGCACATCTACTAGTCATGGTATATTCCTCTGAAACCTTCTAAATTGTCATGAAAAATGTTCCTTTCCAAAGCAATAAAAAAAAGAGACGTTGAAAAGCTCTTCCTCCCACCACAAGGCAATAGACAGACACATTTTGAAATGAAGTTCCTTTTAATAATAAAAAGGAAAACAGTTTGAAAAGCAGTTACCCACCCAACCAACAGAGATAAACATTTTAGGAAGCACTCTCAACCCCTACTCTGTGTAGAAATCTTGCATTGCCTAATTCGATCAAACATAGCTCATGCTATCATAAGTGAATCACTGTGGTAGTACAATGTCTCCTGTGGTCCCTACCTACATTCAGTAGTCAGATGTTGGTCACCCGTCACACAACAACAACAGCAGTAACAACGACAACAACAACAGCAGCAGACATTTTCAAACACATTCCCCCCACATTTCCTGTCACTATCTCTGGGGCACTTACCACAGCTGTTGTAGATCTGTGCATCTTCAGCAAGTATACTTTGTAGTTTCCACTTTCCTAACTGAGGCAAATTCCATAGTAAAATGAGAATTGTGATGGTTCTGGCAGCATTTATCTTGAAATTCAAAGACAGTTAGAGTGATGATTATGCTAATGAGTTAATCAGTGGTAACTGTCTCTCAAACAAACATTTTCAACAATGCACACCAGACCAAGGCAGCACTATGAGGCTTGTGCCTAAATATGTACCTGCGTAAATGGTTGCAAAGTGCATTGCACATGTGTAGGTGGGTCACTGACCCCTGTGAAGAGCATGGATTTATTTACTGTTTGTTCTCGGCCCCTAGAGGTGTTAAAGAGTAATAATGGAATGAGATGGGCTACACACAAGCATATTATTGTGCATTCACACCACAAACACCACACTGGCATGCTGTGTATATAAGCACCATTACTGGGTGGCATTCAAAACTGTTGCTTTGCTTTGATACTCTTTGGTCTGTGTCATGTCATGGCTGCAATGTATGCTGACACATATGTGCTACCATGCTTTCTAAGGGGCTGCACAGAGGTGCAGCGCTTAGCATTGTCACCTCATAGTAAGAGGTTCTTTGGTTCAATTCTTGGCTAGGGTGCCTTCTGTGTGGAGCCTGAATGGGTTTCCTCCTGCATTCCAAAGACATGCTTCTGTAGTGTTTCTCCCCAGGTGTCCGCTGAAAATGAGCTCTGTCCCAGTTGGAATTTCCCAGTAAACAAATGTTAAATAAATAAATTTAAATAAATAAAATAAACTGTGACTGGTGAAGCTGACTTGGCTTCTGTGTGCATGCAGGAATCTGAAATATTTGTGTACCTCATGTACAAATAGCATGGAAATACCTGTTTGGGGACCTCTTATAAGATTGTCTAATATAATGTGAAAGCCTGACACTGTCTTACCAGACTGCTGCTGCAGCAGGGTCACCTACTTAGGTGAGCAGTACAGGCACTGCTACAGTAACCAACAGAGGCAGTACCTTGACCTTCTTAGCCATTGGAAAGACTAGGTTCTGCACTCAGAACAGGTGTTTTTTTTATAACAGGTGATTATGTACATTTCCATTTTCTTTTATGTTTTCCAGCTAATGTGCAAGTAAAGGAGAACAAGTTGACCTTTCAGAGCCCCCAGGAGTAAGTATATACTAGTGATAGTGCAGCAAAATATAGTTGTCATACCAATAAAATTGAGTATTAGGACACTGTTACTAGTACTGGAAACGTCTCCTACCAGGAATGCATACCTCCTGGCACACATGCACTGCACATGCAAGCCTCCTTACTGTTACACCCACTCAATCTGTGTGAGGTGACCATTCTGTCAGGTTTGGGAATCACATGCCTATCTCTGCTTGTCCTTTGGCTCCCTACAGTTCATATAGGCCATTGAGCAACCTAGTCCAAATTCCCAGTTGTCCCCAAGAACGGTCTGGTTAAGTGACTTGCTTATGTTCATACAGTAGACAAATGAAAGCTGAGAGAATAAAACCCTATACAACAGAAACTGCAACTTACATATGTAACCCTCTGCACCAACTGGCAGACAACACTCGCCATAAAACAAACCATATTGACAAACCAAACCAATCATAACATTGTAATGGGGTGTTACATGCCACCTTCTATGGTCCCTGCAGTAATGTATTGGACCACCTGCATTGTTCTCCCACATACACACATGAGGACTATCAAAGATCCATGTCCTCTAATTACTTGTGATCCACTGCCTGCAATTTAACTTTTTTGTCAAGCAAGTCAGACCTATTCTCTAACAGGCCCATAATTAGAGCAGGGCAAAGGGGGAGGCTGCCCTGGACACATTCTGTCAGGCAGTGTGATCAGCAAGTGATACTATAATGGGAGGGCAGTATTGCTACTGATTTAATACTGTGGATTCATAACAAAATGCCAACATTGAATTTGCAGTCACACCGCTGAAGCCCTGAAGCACTCCATGTGTGGGATAAATGTGTAGTAACTGTAACAAGTTAATTATTACAATTTTAGCAAGTAGTTTGTTATACTTACAGGAGGGAAGAAGAGTTTTTTGGTCTTCAGCTTTGAGAAGACCTGAAGACTTTTTTTCAGTTAGGGGATTTGGGGATCTGCACAGGGCACCAGATGAGCTAGCCGTGGTCCTGTTGTCTACATTGCCACTGCATGCATAGCGACAGTTTACTTGTCCATATACTTTTATGCCTGACAATGTTACACAGTCTTGCTAATGTCTTTTCTGTTGTCTCTCTCTTACTCTCTCTCTCACTCTCTGTCTTTCTTTCTCACTATCTTTCCCTTATAATTATCTGATGTTTGTTGTTATGTTTCTCTGTTTATGTAGTTTCAGACATAGCTATGGCTGTGGTCATACCTTTCAACTTTTTAGATCAAGAAATCTGGAGAAAGCCTAAAATAATGGGGGCACAAAGGCCAAAAATATGGACAGATTTTAAATATTGCTGTTATAAACTTAGAAAGCTTCTAGAATAACAGGATATGTGTTTCCATGAATTTTCTGAAGGATATGAAGTCTGAAATTCAAATGTATGTCATTATTTAGTGACTTCAACTCTCAGTGATTTGTCCGAAAACCACAAATTTTATGAGGAACAGACCAAAAATATGAGGCAAAAATCTAGACATTCTACAAAAGGTATGACCATGGTGCTGCTGCAGCACCTTGCCATCGACATAGCCTGCCTGCTGGATTTCCAGATGCCTACAGTCCTGCTTCTCTACAGTGTTATGAAAATCACCCCAGGAAGTTCTTATAATGTTTTTGTACTACTTTTGGGCATTTCTCCCTGGGCATCTGTTGAAAATGGACACTTTTCCAGTCTGACTTTCCCAATAATCAATCAAATGTCAATAAATAAATACACTAACTTACACTTACACTTACTTTACACTAAGAATATCTAAGGTTGTTGTGAATTGTCACTAAACAGGGAATTTCCATAGTGCGGACAATTTATTTGAGAAATGATGTTCCCAGATTGCACAGCATGGAATTTAGTAAGTAATGTATGTAAGATATTGAATGAGTTGAAAGGAAAAGTGAAAGAGAAGCTTGAGGTAAAGTGGACTACATTTCTGTGTAAGAATTTGTTGAAACTGAGTGAAAGATAGAAACCACACAATGCAAGTTGCAGGTGCTTCATCAGAAAATGAAAAATAAAATGACCAATTGTGTCTGATAGGGCTCAGTGCCAGCACATCTCCTTTTTGGTATTTACTTCTTAAATCTCCAAGAAGAGAAGCAAGACCTCTAGCTAACAAAGTCTGCAGATTACTGCAAACTAAGGTTGTTGTTAAGCTACTATGACACCAAAACCTTATAGAATGAACCCTTCCCAGTAAACTATTGGTGTACTACAAATGGGCTCAAACTAAAGCCTAAAGCATGTAGTATCATCACTTTTGGTAGACAACCACTCTAAACATGTAGTTAGGGACCTACATACTCAGGTTGAAAGCGTCCATTATTTTTTTCATCATATGACAGTGGTTGTCAGGAAATCCTTTTATTTAATCTAGCTAATTGCAAAAGAATATTATTAAAACCTAAAAAAGAAGTCACTCCCTTATACTCAGGATCAATCATGCCACTTTTCGAGTACAATGTCCCTCTTGGGATGTATCTCACTAAACATGTCAAAGAATTAGAATGACCCCCAAAGGTTCCTAACCAAAAAGATTACAGGCTTAAAGTATCTGAGATACCAAGAGAGGCTGGACGCTGTAATCCTTTATTCAGTGTCTTATAGACTTTTAAGGGAGATCTCCATCTTGTTTACTGTGCCATTAGACATCTGATTGTCTTAGGCCTCCTATTTCTCCACAAGTCCAGTATCTCCACCAATACTGGAAAGATGGAGCTGGATCTTTGCAACAAATAAATAAAAAAACAGTGGAGGGTTAGGTTTATAATGCTGCACCTCTGAAACATCTGGAATAAGATTCCCCAATGTTAAGCAGTACTACTCACTATCTTCCTTTAAGCATAACCTAGATGACTGGATGGGTATCCATAGATTTACTCTGGGATTGACTGGTATGACCATCCTGTAGAAAGGAGATATGGCCTGAAAGAGGGTGCTGGCAAGGTGTGAATGCTAAGAGAAGACAGTTGCCTTGAAATATCTATGAATTTATGAATCTGTAAACCCCCCTTGATTGATAGTATATTCCCTTGCAAAGTATGCTACCTGTTTCCATAAGTCAAGAATAGATGAATGGAAATGCTTACTGAAGTAGTTTTATATGCCCACTAGATTGAGGCATATGAATCCAAATGTATCAGGAGATTGCTGGTGGTATAACAAAGGGTTTATGGCTGCATTGAGCCATGTATTTTGGGACTGTGTTAAGTTAGCAGGATATGTGGATAGAAATCAAGACTGTTTATTTGAACTCTGGCTACATGAAATAGATGTGTCCCCTATTTGTGTTAGGTGCGCTGGAGAGTGGACAGTGGTTGAAACATGGAAAGGCACATTTAAGGATGATACTACTTGTGGCAAAAAGGCTATTGCTAAGAAATGGAAGAAGAAAGGTCTATCCAAATTTGTGGAATTTGTTTCTTTAATGAAAGAATTTGGGTACACAGAAGCATTGTAAATAAAAAAGGTGATCAATAGTGGTGCACATATAAATGTTACCTTGGCAGAGGTGGGAAGAATATTTGAATTTTATTTTAGTTATTTTATTTTACATTTGTTAACCAGGGAAGTCCGACTGGACACAGGCTAATTTTCAGTGGAGGCCCAGGGAGCAAAGCTCCACATAACACTAAGAAAACATATGAGTAGACAAGTATACACACAAGAATACAAATAGGCATACATGAGCAAGCATTAATAATTTCTAGGTAGTTTCTACAGTGAATTATGCATGCTAGAAAAACTTGAGAGTTACATTTTTTTCCACTAGAAGAAGGTTGCTAGTTCTGTTCAGAACCTTACATTAATTAAACAGGTCAACTGGCTCTGTAAAGGACTTATCATTGGAATAGTTGGATCTTGGCAGACTCCTAGCAACAGTGCAGAGTGTGGATTAACCTGGGGAGTAGCATGGGCAAAGCCAGTTATTTAAGTAATGGGTTTTGAGGAGTTTTTTAAATTGGAGGTAGGCGGTGGTAGAAGTTAACTGGCTTGGGAGTGAATTCCAGATGCTGGCAGTGGAGCAAGCAAAGAATTTCTCAGCTTCATTTTTATGTTTGATTACATTGATGAGGTTTTGATTATTGGCTCTTAAGGCTCTAGTGGTGGTATAGGGATGAATTAAATGCTGAAGTGCTGTTTTTTTTCTGGAAGCTGGTAGAGCTTGTGTGCTATTAAGAGTTAGTCGAGTAGGAGTAGCTGAGGTAGCCCAAGTCAATTTAGTTGCTTGAGGGCAAGCCAGTGATAGATCTGCGAGAGGCATCTGTGGCAAATTTGACAATCTTGTTGTAACAAGATTCCATTTTGTTTAGTTCGCTGTGGCGAAGGTTGTTAAATATAGAGGAGGCATAAAGGAGAAAAGATAGGAGATGAGTCCTTGCAATTGTGGCTTTGGTATGTTTGGTGATGAACTGTTTGTACCTATAAAGGAGACCAAGCTTTTGGTTAACTTTCTTTATAGTTTGGGCTATGTGTATGTCGAATTTCAGATTATTGTCAATTTCATTTCAACACCTAGCAGTTTAGTGTGTGTGGTTGGGTTGATTTTTATATTATCTTTAGATTTTATGGTAAAGTCATTGTTTAGAGGGGGAGATTTTCCAGGACTAAAGAGAATGAGTTTTGTCTTTTTGGGATTAAGAATAAGTTTGATGTTAGTGAACTATGATTCTGCAAGGGTAAAGTTATTTTGAGTTATGATTTGAAGCTCTTTTAGGGTGGGGCAGCACATATAATGGTGGTGTCATCTGCGTATTGCACGGCTGAGGCTGTCTGGTTAGTAAAAGTGAGAACAGCAAAGGACCGAGGATAGACCCTTGAGGGACACCTATGGCTACTGGTAATAGGAGGGACAGTTGGCCTTGCCATAGAACTGCTTGCTGACGGTCTTATAAATAGTTACTGAACCATGATATGGTGGAAGAGCTTATGTTAAGGGTAGATAGAGTCTCTAGGAGTATAGTATGGTTAACCATATCAAAGGCTTTGGATAAGTCTAAGAATATGGAGGATATGAATAGTCCTTTGTTTCTATGTTGATTGATGGTGTTAGTGAAAGAGAGTAGTGCTGTGGTGGTACTATGGGAAGGTCTGAAGCCATGCTGTGATTCGGATAGTAGGTCATTTTTTATAAGGAACTGCATGAGTTGAGTATGCACAACTCTTTCCAATATTTTAGATAGAGGAGATAGAATCACGATGGACAGTAGTTGGTCAGCTCAAGGGATTTACCTCCTTTGTGCAGTGGTATAATATGTGATATTTTCCATGATTGAGGAACTTTACATTCTGATATTGACCTATTAATTAGGATGGACACTGGATATGCTATTGCTTCAGATGTCATCTGAAGGAAATCTACTGGCAGATTATCAGCTGCCAGTGTGGTTGGTTTAAGTTTTTTGAGGAGTTTAGCAATTGCATTTGTAGAGACTGGGTGGAGGGAAAAGCTGGAGAGGTAGTTTTGTGTGTTGGGATGGGTTGGGGTGTCTATTGCAATGGGGTTACATGTACTATTTTGGGTGCTGGCTAGGGCTTGGACTGTTTCTGTAAAAAATGTATTAAATTGGGTGGGAATGTTTTCATGTTTTTTTGGTAAGGAATACATGAATATGATCGAAGTTAACTTAGCCGAACATCACATTTTCCGAACTTGAATGGTGAAAAAAACATTACCGAAAAGACAGAATGCTGAATCGTGCACCCAGGAAATGTCAAATTTGACATTCGAAATTCCCGCTGCTACATGATACAGAATGTAGACATACACAGTCATGCATCCGTTGCAGATTCACTGGAAAGTTGTCTGTTTAGAACGGCATAATTCTGCTGTCCATTGCAAATGCAACAAATACACCGTGCCACCTCAAGTACTCGTGTTAAACCATGCTATGATCCCACAATCTTTTTTTTTATACTTTCATAGGTATGCTAACATGACAGTGCAATGCAGTCATGTACTGAAACACTTACTGTGAATATGCGAACCTCACTTCCACCCGTGCTCTGTGACAGAACAAATAACCACTTTTTCCATGACCCCTACACAAAGTAAACCGATAAGTCCTCGTGGTGTCATCTCATCCCGTTTATCCAGAAGGCTTTGAAACGCATGCTCCTTGATGTCCAATCTATGTCTCTTAGGGATACTAGGTAATCCTGACATGCACCTGGCTTTTAGATCTTCTACATGGTTTTGTTCCAGTTGGATAGCATGTAGCACATCCAATAGGAACAACCACTGTTTACCCATCAGGCTTCTTAACTGCCTATGCCACCCCTCCACAGCTTTCTGTGTGCGGGGATAGCCCAAGCCAGTAGTGTCATACTGGTTCCAGAATGCAACCTCAAACAGGGGTGGATGCCTCTCTGCTGTTAAGCCCCTCATGTCATATCACCTTGGTCGACCTATTAGGTAGTTCTCCTTGAAGAAAAAGCAGATCTGCTGGCCAAAATCAGGAAACTCCCTTTCAATATCTGCGAATGTCTCACTCACATATGCAGGATTGATGAACGCAAGTGTAGGTAACTGCTTACATAAACTGGCAAAGGCTGCATTGGTTCCAAACTCCTTTACCAGTTGTACCAGCTGTATCTGCCTCCAGATGATTTGGCAGAAGTGGAACCAACAGCCCTTAGTGAGAGTACCTGGTAACAATGCCTCTATTGCATTGACAGCTCCCCTCTCAAAGTCTGACATTACCATATTCGGCCTCAAACTCATTCCATGTTTCCCACACAAACCTAACACCATAGCCCATAGCTGGTTATAGCACTCTTCACTCTTACATGACAGAATATCGTACACTAAAGGAACTACCTTCTTAGAGACAGACAAGTCCAGTGGACCATGGATTGTATATACCTGCCTGCACTCCCTGGTATTGACAGGGAATGTACCGTCCACCAGTAGGTATTATGATGCACACAATAGCCTTAAGTTATCCAGCATTGTCAGTAATACTATCTGGATACCCTGCTCGCTGTCTCCCCCATGTTCTATTACAAAGCTTCCATTCTTCAAAGGTAGCATTTCGCTTGTGAGGTCCTGCAAGGACTGCAGATCCTGGAACATGGCAACCTTCTTTCTGTGCCTAATCCTAGTCACACTCTTCTTCAGTGCCTTACTATTAGGCAACTCGTTCACCACAGCTGTGGAGGTACTCGCCAGTACCTCAGATACTATCTTGCAAGGGTCCTCTACAGAATTGTGAGCCCTTTTCTGTATCTTTTCCTGGACCTGACACACCTCAGAATGTAGTGGGTTGGGGCCATGGAAGTGTGCACTACTCTTACACAGAATGTGTCCATTACCTCCACATTCTGTAATGCACCGACCTTTGCACTTGTCCTTGCTCTTACATATACAGCACCAGTAGTGCTTCAAGCCAATTCATTTTTCATGATAGTACTGGTATCCCTCAATAAACAATGTGTCCTTCCCCTTCTGGCTTTTCACGGTAGTGTATGTCTATCCTACAATACCAGGGTTATGGGCAACACTTTCTTCCTCAGCCATCTGTAAGTAAACATATTTGTCTGTTACAGCCAAACATGGCTGTACCGGAATATTTGCTCTGTATCTGCGATAAATAGCTGCTACATACTGTTTATATTTAAAATACCCGCTAGTCTGTATGTCACTAGGCTGTGTATATGCTATACACGTAAGGATGGCTTTGTGTTGGGTGCAGGCAAGGGCGCTCATTTATGTTAATGTGCGAATTACGTCACATTCGCATGTGTAATGTCAAAAGCTACAATGTCGAATTCAAGCAGATATTTGGTGTTCATGGGTTCAGTATTTGGAAATTTGACATCATGCAAACTGTGGCCATTGCTTTCTACATTTAGAATGTCTGATTACCGACATTCGACCATATGCATGTATTCCGTTTGGTAATATAGGGGATGGAGTGGTGGATTCCCTGGGTGCAGTAAATTATTTATTGTGGTCCAGAATTTTTGTGGGTTATTTATTTATTTATTTATTTATTTTACATTTGTTTACCGGGATAGTCCGACTGGATACATGTCCATTTTCAGCGGAGGCCTGGGGAGAAAAGCTCCACATAGACAAACTTACATAGATTACACAGAAGTTAGCAAACAATTATAAAAACAAAATGATTATATACAATGGGTTAGTAGTGTTCCCTAGCAGGGACTTACAATTCTCATGGACAGATAATTAAAAGTAAGAGACATCAGATTGGAAGAAGAGCTTGATGATGTAGTTACAAGTTATGATAATTGCAGAATTATGAGTTATGAGTATATTTTTCTTGTATGGATTTGTAGTAGTTAGTTTTGTCAAGTTTGTTTTTGTTTTTTGGCTTTGTTCCAGAGTTCTTGATAGTTTTGTCTCAAGGTAGTGGTTTTGTTTTTGTGAAACTGTAGCCAGGCATTGTCCCTTTCTTTCATTAATGTTTTAGTATCTTTTGTTAGTCATGGGACATAGTTTGTTTTGATTCTAATAGTTCTAGAGGGTGCGTGATAGTTTAAGATGTTTAGAAAGGTTGAGTTAAAGTACTGCACGGCTTTATCTAGAGATAGTTGTTTTAGGGGAGTCCAATTACAGCATTTTAGTGCATTGATTAATTCAGTAGCTCTAAAGGACTTTTTGTTACGTATTACTCTGAGGATAGGATGGTGATTATGGTGGGATCGGTTCCTGATTAGGTAAGTTGCTTGATGGTCGCTCAGACTTTCAGGAAGAAAGCCTGACTGTTGTGCAAGAGTGGGGTCAGATAGCAAAATACAGTCTAGGATGGACTGGCGTTTGGATGTCTTGTCAATTCTAGTGGGATCAGATATAATTTGGGTGAACACATGGAGGTTAATGTAGGTATTGGGGGTTTGGCTGGTGCAATCAGCCCAGTCAATATTAAAGTCGCCTAATAGTATGGTTTCTTGTGGGAGAGAGAGGTTGACATCCAGTTTAGTAGGCTTTCCAGTATAGTGGTGTTATTGCCTGGTGGGATATAACCCCCTGCAATAATTATTTGTTTGTTGGAATTAAGCTTTAATTTGGCAAGAATTAGTTCTACATCTTTTGACTTCTTTGGAATTACACTCGAATTGTTCAATATTTAGGTGATTTTGGAATAGTATTGCTACACTTCCTTCCTTTTTCCCAATTCTGTCACTACGTATAATATTATATCCAGGAGATGTAATTTCATTATTATGGTTTTCTGGTTTAAGCCATGTTTCTGTTAACACAGCAATTTCTGGTTTGTATAGAGCTAGCAGGGCATGAAGGTCATGTGTTTTGTTAAGTATACTTCTAGCATTTATGTTCAAAAGGAGGAGAGAGGAGCCAGGTCTTATGTATAGAGGATTTGTCTGTTTTAAGGTTGAGTTGGTAGACATATTGAATAACTTTAGATGAATTTGGTTTGGCAACGAGTTGTTAGAAATATATACTATATGTTCCTATTCCCCCCAATTTGGCTGCTTTATTCCCTTTTTTACTATTGGCATTACATAAATAAATTATTTCATGTTAAGGCTTTACTAAAACAAATTCCATTTACTCTTTCTCTTTTGTTTACTGTCATTTGAGACTATTGAGATTTAAACATTGTGTTTCAGATCTGTCAGTGCCAATGTTTACTGAGAAAGAGGCACAAGAAAGCTAACTTTTGAACCATTGTAAAGCATTGATGCAACTGCATTTTACTGTAAGAGTTTGTAAGAAGCAAGGTGTGATTAACAAGCTTTGGCCAGGTCAGTGAATATTGTACCTGTTAGCTTGCCCTTGAAGAATGATATCAGTTAAGGTAGAGATGTGGTAGAGGTACATCTGCTTGTCTATATACCATGCTGTCAATGAGAGAGTGATGAATTTTAGTTAATGTTCTTAGTTAACCGAGTGCAGGTGAGTTTTTCAAGCAGGTTGTCTAAATTTGGGAGGATTATGATGGACCTATATGCATTTTCAGAAATAAGTCTGATAGTTTTAGTAGATGTTGAATGAATGCACGTTTCCAGATGTTTGTCATTATAGTTTAAGTTTGGCAAAGGTAAAACTGTGTCTAAGAGGGAATGGTGTGTACTAAATAATCATTTGATAAATGAGAAATGCAGGCATTAGAACCAGGAGGGATATCACTACTGATGTGGTCTAGTAAGTTGTTTTTATTTATTGTAATTTTATTATTTTAACCTAGAACAAATGGTTAAATTATGAAAGCTTTATATTTTCTATAGAATATGAGGACCAGGAGACATTTATTTGCAGGAATTGTGAAAATTCAGTCGGAAATGTTGTGGCTAGTTTTCCTTAGAATGTGTTAACCGAAGTCTAATTTCCTTTCTAAAGTCTTTGAAGTACTGCCTGCAATTTGACTGATTAATCTCAATAATTCTTTTGGACTGTTATGTTAGGTATGTAACTTTGTATGCAGGTAGAGTGATTTATCATGTCTAGTTGCCTTTTTTGCTAAATTTCTCAGTAAAGTAAATTTATCTCCATTTCTTGTTTATTGTTTTTCTAACATTGTCAATAGAATGAATCTATTATTTTGTAAGCGGCTGTTAGCTGCTTATTAATCCAATGGTTAGTTTTAGGTTTGTAAAGTCTGGAAATTATGCGTAAAGTTTTGTTCTGTAGGAATAGCAATGGGTTTCCTAGTTGGTCTGCTTTCATGTGCAAGATATTGCAGGATAGAACTGTGTTCCAGTTTTTGGATTTAGTTCTGTATGTTGATTTTGTATGTTTTGACAGATTTTAGCAAATGAGATTAGTCGGAGATGGGGTAACATTATAATTAAAACTGATGGGTTAGTGGTAACAAGCTAGGGTAGATAAGATGGAAATAGATGTGAATAGGTTTGGGCTGTAGTGATAACTAGGTCTAGGAGAAAGTGTTAGATCTGATATTGGGTCTGGTGGAGTCACTAACTATTTGTTAAAGATCTTTTTCACTGAGGTAACTTATATTGTCAATTTTTGCTGGCTGTAAAAGATTTTCTTTGAAATTTTCTAATATTTGACTTTTTATTGTTTTGATTACTTTAAGATGGTGTTGAATAGCCTATGAATAAAGATGGGGAGGAAGGTAGATGGAAGTGGTCTATAACCAATGTTAGTGCATGTGACTTAAGAAAAGAAATGTTGACAATGGGCCATTTGGGTAATTTGCCATATGAATTTGCCTGGTATTTGAGTTTTATGTGGAATTATAACTTGCATAGGAGAAGGGCCCCAACACCATTTCTAGTTCCTGGGTAAGTGCTGAAAATGAAATTATACCTGGCAAAGGAATTACTTAAGTTAGAGGAGTTGCCTTTTATCCATGATTTTGTTATGGTTATGAAGTATGGGTTATGTTTTTAATGGAATCTGTCAAGTTGATTAAGTTTTTTTATTCTTCCTCCATTTAGAAGTTTAAACTTTATATTTTAATAATCAGTGTTGTAGAGGGTATGACAATGTGATGAGAGATGATAGAAAGTCCTGGATTCGGTTCAGTATTCCCTTTTAGAAAGAAAAAAAACTGTACTAAACTTCAGTTAATGTTTATCTGCATAATTCTGAGGTCTGTATTTGAAGAAAGTTGGTGAGTATGGTATGAAGTATAAATGAGGGAACAGTAGAAGACTGGAATGAGATGTTTTTCATTTGAACATGAAGATGGTATAGATGTTAATATATGATAAGGTAGAAAGGTGGTACAAGATTATAACAGCCTGATGGGAAGGCATCTTAAATGCTCCAGCTATCTATAAAGTTATCACAACATGAACATGAATCAACAACTGAAAATTTTGAGATTAGAAATACTGATATACTACTTTTGTAATACAGTCTGGTAGCTGCAGTTTATAGGTTCATATGAGATTACTAGACTAGCAGCTTAAGAGCCCTTACAAGACTAGCAAATATAACCCAATTTTACCCAACATATGGCCCCTAGGGGCAAGAAGATGGCATAGGTTTGTGCATATACATTGATTATTTTACAAATTTCCTATGTCCATACGGGACATAGGCTCTACCCCAGGTGTGAATTGTATATAAATTGCATTTCATATTTGACTGTTTGATGTACTACTGTATATGTACAATTTGGTAGGTTGGTTTCTGGTAAATATTGTTTTCTAATTCTATTCTACTGTTTTTCTTCTTTCATCTAGATACTGTAGCATACAGTATCCCAACTGTGTTTTCTACAGCAGTTGTTTGTATCTCAACATACTGTAACATGTTGTCTTACTTTTACCTTTTGGCCTGGGCTGTGCCTAAAAAGTGTTTTCAGAATAGCACATATACCAGGTTAGCAGGTGTATGAATAAATACATAAAACTGTGTTTCCATTTGAAGTTCAAGGTGAAAAATTAATGATATTTTTATTTTTACGATTGTTTATTTACCACTAGCTAATACTGATCTTCTTTGCCAGAAAATGATCAAAACTACCTGTGAATTTGTTTTCACTTTTTTACCCTCTCAGATCTCTTGTACCAAAAAGTATACATAAATATATTAATAAATGTGTGCAGTGTAGCTACAATCAAAATATGACCGCATTGTTTTCATTTCTAAGAATGTATTTAAAAAGGACTTAAAAATATTTAAGCTAGTTGAGCTGTCTAACACTTCTAATTTTATTTACAGATACCTGGAAGTCTTATAATATCAAATGTCACACTAGTGGACAATGGAATGGGTATTTTTACAATCAGTTATTCATCACCACCTAATTCTGATACTCTTGAAGAAAAATTTGTGATGGTACAAGTAAGTGTGTTTCTTTTATTCCTCCATACCTTCAGTTCCCAGGGCTTGGTTCTGTTAGCAATAACATATCTACATAATGCCATACATTACAAACAGCAAGTCTTATAGATGCCATGTGCTCCTATATTCAAAGGTGCATATCTTATGGTTTAGTAACTCTCAAGAAGCCTGATCATAAACTTCCCATGCTGAAAATCACTCAAACTCATGTACTCACCTAGTTCCTTCATATTTAGAAGTAATTTCAATTTTTTTGATAAGGAGAGGGGCATTTATTCCAAATACAAGAGATGGGGGCAGAGGGAATGAATCAATTACACTTTTTTTGCTGATTCTTTCTCCTCTACCTACTGATTACCAGCTCTCTCCTGGCCAATAGGCCCATTTGTTCTGTGCCACTAGGTCAAAGGTCAGCTGACAGAGGACGTCATTTAGGCAGCCATCACTGATGCTATTTTTTTTCTTTATGCCCTACAATTCCTGTACATAATCAGTTCATGAAGAAAGGGGGCATTCAGCAGGCTGAACCATATTGGTTGCCTCTTACTTCCACAGTGGCGTAATACCAGCAAACAGCTCTGTACTTGCTTTCTCAAGGAAAGGTGCTTTTTACTTGGTCTTCATTGGCAAAATTGTACTTCATTATGTTCAGTGAGCACCTACACTCATTGCCCACCAGCTGAGGTAAGTGGGGCATGCCTCTAGATTCCTTTCATTTCCTTCACTACTGACTCATCCACTGTTGGGGCTACTAATCAAACCTGGGGTGCTGTCCGTTTTCCATATCTCTCTGCTGCAATGCCAGGCTAATGAATCAGTAACCAAGAAATGGAAAACCGAACAAACTGACAACTAAAAACACACAATGTACATTTGAGGCACAAAAAAAAAAAAGAAAGTAATTTAGCACTTTTGTTCCTTTAATTATTAGAACTTCTTCAGAATCAGTAATGCTGCTATTACTAATAGAAAATGTATAGTTTATTGTGTTTGTGGCTGTTTATGCACTGGTATTATGTCAATATGCTCTAGACATTGCTTTTCAAACAAGGAGTCATTGGATTGATATCTCAGGTGCTGAAGTCCAGCATTTCTTTTGGTTATGAACCTTTACACCTTTTTGAAGTTGAACAAGGTACTTTTTTAAGGGACAAAGTACACAATTCCTGGCTGAACCAGTGGCTTGTATGTAGGAATAACAACATCTCTAGACTGACCAGATAGCCAAATGAGAATAATGTTAGGTATACAAAAGGCCTAGCTTGTTACTGAGGTAACATGATGATCAATGTAAGATTTTTGTCACAAAAGGCCTTGCTTGTTACTGAGGTAGCATGATGATTAATATAAGATTTTTGTCACAAAAGGCTTTGCTTGTTACTGAGGTAACATGATGATCAGTGCAAGGATTTTTGTCACAAAAGGCCCTGATTGTTACTGAGGTAAAATGATGATCAGTGTAAGGATTTTTGTCACAAAAGGCCTTGCTTGGTACTGAGGTAGCATGATGATCAATATAAGATTTTTGTCACAAAAGGCTTTGCTTGTTACTGAGGTAACATGATGATCAGTGCAAGGATTTTTGTCACAAAAGGCCTTGCTTGTTACTGAGGTAACATGATGATCAGTGTAAGGATTTTTGTCACAAAAGGTCTTGCTTGTTACTGAGGTAGCATGATGATCAATATAAGATTTTTGTCACAAAAAGCCTTGCTTGTTACTGAGGTAACATGATGATCAGTGTAAGGATTTTTGTCACAAAAGGCCTTGCTTGTTACTGAGGTAACATAATGATCAATGTTAGGATTTTTGTCACAAAAGGCCTTGCTTGTTACTGTGGTAATATGATGATCTATGTAAGGATTTTTGTCATTCAGTGTAACAACAGTATCCAGTTTGTACTGGTTTCCTGAAGATTATGACTCATAGTGATATGCAAATGGCATATGTCTCCCACCCACGTTAAATGACAAATCTGGCACAAATCTTTGTAATTCTGGATTCCTCAGGTGTCCAGTAAATACTTAAGTCTTTTTTGATTCAACCTGGTTTAAATAACAGTTATTATTTTATTATGTATCCATGTGTGGGGATGTATATGCATTATATGTAATACTTATTTTAACTACTTCCTTCTTTGGCAGTAAAGATGCATTTGCTTTTTGTAGAATGCTATAAATTATATTAAAACGGTATTACATAATATTGTGGGTGGGCTGAAAGTAATAAAGTTTAGACAAGAAAGAATTTATCAAGTCTAATTTTCCAGTCCTACTGAAAATGTAGTCTGAAAAGAATATAGGTGTTATAGGGAATATGTGGCATTTTAGTTACAGTTTATTAATAAAGATACTTTTTTGTTCCTGTTTTTGTGTGGGCATAAGATACAGTTCTTTTGCATGCACTGTTTTTCATTTGTTTTCTTTATAGTGAAATTGCTGCTCTTGCTTTTTAATGCTGTTATGTTTTAATAAAATGTACTTGCTTTTCATTGGTAACTGCCACATGATCTTTTATATCTATCTGAGCTATCATCAGGTCAGGCAGACAGGCCCTAATTTTAATGTTTCATCCTAAATACAGAAACTCTGGACTGTAGTAATTTGTTTCTGCTTTGCCACAATTTCAGTACTAGAACATGAATCCAAGTGCACTATATGGTGATATGGGTCTTTTGCCCTTATATTATCAAAGCTGAGTTTGCTGCTTGTTGATGTACTGACACAGATTCTTATAGTCCCAGATAAATTTACTGCTCCTTAATGCCCCATGACAGTGATATTGTTGGCGATGACACATAATATTGTGTGTGTGTGTGTGTGTGTGTGTGTGTGTATACTTATGTGTATGTACAAGTGTATGTATGTGAATTATTGCATGTGTTCATGGTATATAAAGCACTACAACCTGCAATTAGAAAGTGCAGAGATACAAGTTACTAGGTCAAATTAAGCAACACACAGGAATCCATGAGGTTCAAAGGTAACACCACAGGGTAGCTGCATGTGTCTGATGTACCGGACTCTACATAGAGATGCATCTGCCAGGGTTTGTTCACCATGGTGGTGGCTGTATAGTGACTAGTGTGGAGATCATTTTCTCCCAGGGACAACATACGTATACTTGTATATAGATTTCATAGATAAACTCAATATAGATACTTTATTCATTAAAATATGTCTACACTATCTTTTTCTGGGATGACCATGTGTCCATCCCTGGGTCTCTTTGAAAGCAGGCTTTCTGTTAGCGGGGCCATCACAGTAAAAAAACCCATAAATAAATTAAAAAAATAACTAAGATGACTATGGATCTTGGCAGAAAACTATATGTTAGGGTGCTGGATCAATATAGCTCTGGAGTTGGTGTCTACATGTAGGGATATGGTGATTGAAGGCAATCTACTGACAAATTCTGTGAAGTGGGTGTATCTGTTTTTTATTGTAGCATATATAACATGTCCTGTTCAATAGAGTGTCCACCAACTAAGAAACACACCAGTATGTGAAGAACATCACCTAAGGAGCCACTGTAACTTTCAGCATTCTTCAGCATCTGCTCTAGCATTGCATCATGCCTGTGGTCCATTGCACCCTGTAAAAGGTCATCTGCATACTCTCCTCATGCTCTTGTGTGATTGACACATTCCTAGGCATTCACATTGGTGTGTGTTATGGCTTGCATGGTTAACTAATGCATTTACCTATAGCTATAGTGACTGCAGCTGTACCTGCTCTCATAAAGCATAGGGCAGTTATCTGTGGGGAACATACTAGTATGTTCCTCAGAGCCTTGAACACTAGAGAAATGGGCCAGCATAGCTTTAGATGGCTGTTCCCTCTGGGGCATTGGACTCCCTTTTACATGCATCTATACCTGATCATAACTGTATTCATTACTGCTAACCTGCCTAAAGTGCTGAGCAGATCATGTGGTACTCTTGGTGTTGCAGTAAAAGTGTACCATGACCATTTGGCCATGACCTCGTATTGTTTGTTAGATCATCACTATTAAAGTTGCTTATGACTTTAGTATCATCCAGTTGTGGATGACTCCAACTGATTACTAGCAGACTCAGCTAAGGCATGTGACATGATTTCATCATCAACTCTATAAGAATAACATGAATTGTATCCATATGTGCCATCTTCTTGCACAGCATAGCACATAAGGGTGGGCACATGTGGCTCATGGGCATTAAATGTTTGTAGCATGTATGCCACAGCACTTGTGAATGACATAAAGCTGCCTCAACCTTTGTGAAAAATCTGTTATACACAGCTTAACACGTATATGAAAAACATGTATGTAATATGCCCTATCTGAAACATGACATGTATGATCTGCAGGTTCTACACGTGTCATAGGTGTCTCCCACTCTGGCGTGTGCTTTATTGTTCCCTGCTGTCCCTGTCATGCTACTGTCAATGTACTACAGAAGGTAGAGTAGCAAATGTGTAAACCATAACAATCTACTGTCACTCACAAACACAAGGGAAAGGCCAGCATACCAGATGTTGAGTTGTGGGTACTTATCTGGCAGTTATCTGGCAGTTGAGCAATATCTAGTTCAAGTTCAACCTTGATGCCATAATTTAACATTTCAACAACAGCTCTATAAGCATGAGTTCATCTTCAGTGAAGTGAATGGCCTTGAGGACCCTGTCTGCTAACACTGGTTCTTCAGTTATACATTTTTTACTTTGTTCTTCGTGCACTCCTTTATGCTGTTAATGCAGTCACAAAACCCAGGTAATAACCACCAATCATCTGCTGTGTTAATGTGTGCAAATATTTCCTCTCAAATGTGATTTGCTTTCTCTTTACTGTGGATCCTACCACATAGAATGTCTTATCCTACTTAAATGTCTTAAAATGCACTGCATATTCATCCTCAGTAAACTTCGCTTTTAAGTTTGCAGATCTCTGACATGATCCTGTACTGAACACAAGAGCAACATAGTACCATTGGTTAGTACTACAACATAAATGTTTATTATAGCCAGAAAAGTAGAAAAAACAGGTTTGTATACTGACGTGCAGAAGGTATGGACCACAAAAAAGTAAAATAAACCTTTATGCATTGCCAATACTACCTATAAATATAATCTAAACTCCATCAAGCCTTACATATGTCAGAAACATGAATACTATACATGCATATATTGTACTAGATGCATAATTCTATGTGATAAGCTCAATAAGAGATGCACATATAATGAGGCCTGCCCATATAAAATCATGTGGAGTCATGCACAGATCTGTTTAAGTGTGTGTATTTCTAAACTTCCAGGCAAATGGAATCAGATAATTGAGTGCATACCACAATAGTACATACTACATGTCAGTATTCATGTGCATGACTTAGGAGATACGTGTGTGTGTGTGATTGTGTGTGTGTGTGTGTGTGTGTGTGTGTGTGTGTGTGTGTGTGTGTGTGTGTGTGTGTGTGTGTCTATCTCTCTCTCTCTCACTCTCTCTCTCTCTCTCTATATATATATATATGTATAGATAGCTATGAAGCATGATGTGTTCTCCGAGCCATTTCTTATATCTGACTGACATGCAATTGCTAACATATGCATTTAATATAATGCTTTATTCTGAGTCTTAGGTTTATGCTGCACATTTTTCAGTTTTCTTTTTTTGGGGGGGAGTACCTCAAATGTGTTAGTAATTGAGTGACAGTTCCATACCAGGTATGGGCTGTTGGATGATGGTTGACTAGGGCCGGCTGACTGTGTACATATAATGCAGTATTACATAGCTAAAGACAGCCAGGACATCCAGATAGTGGTGTGGCATGTTGACATGTTGTGTATGCGCTTTCAGCATATATTTCATTACATTCTTATTGACCACACATGACATATACAATGCATCAGGTTAACAGCATGTATGGGATAGCCTTAGTGGCCATAGAAGAAAACAGTTGACATACGCACATAATATATAAGCTGATTCTACAATTCTCCATACATATGATGACCCACCACAAAGTGCACTAAAATGTGATCTGATGTGCACACACACACACACACACACACACACACACACACACACACACACACACATACACACACACACACACACACACGCTTATACATATATACATGCATGCTGCCACTCTTTTTTGATCAGCATGTTGAAAAGATAGTCTCTATGGTCCATTTCCACTTCTCAGACTTCCATATGGCCACTAAAGCAGGCATGCTTATCTGTACCTGCAACACTGTGTGATGGAATCATAAAGCTACAGTTCCAGAGAATAACAAAGGGAATTGTAAGGCCAATGGCATCCTGCCCAGTAAACATCATGAAAAATACAAAACATGTCAGTGCACTATATAAGAATTGCATCAACTGTAGCAAATGTAGCTAGTAGCAAGACATTGCACTATACAGGACCACTATAAATGTCTGTGCTATTTATAATGACCCATCAGTTTGACAATGTTACTGCAAAGATGAAGTTGCTGGCAGCATGCATGTTTGTGTCTTTTTTATTGTATGAATGACAGTTTTGCTGGAGAGTAGACTTGTAGGAGGTAAGTAGAAAAGGCATGCAAAATGAAGGGTAGCCATTTTGGACATCAAAAAAAGTTAACATTACAGTTGTAAACATATCTAAAATGTAGGTACAGCCATGTGGCACTGCACTAGGGAGGTGAGAGCCTAAACTTTTCCCCAATATATGCAGCCTACAGTGTTACATATCCAGATATTGGTAATTGGAAGAGTGTGTGTGCATTTACTTTATTTAATTCAGGATCCAGAAGATTTTTAGATGTACGAATAATTAATACTTAGATTCATAGGTGAAAATGATCGTATATGTCTATCCTTTGAGCTTTTAGGATGTTAATGTTTACTATTAAAATGACTCTACTAAAGTTATCATTATTTAGATTTTTTTCCATGATTATTAGGAAAATGTTTTAATGGACATATCTATAAATCAATAGTGGTAATAAAACAAAAAAAGATACACTTTTGAAGAAGGATCTTGATGACAATTTTTCAGGCTGGTTTTTGTTAAACGTGTGATTGCTCTTATCATTACAAATCATGATACTGACATAAGCACTATCATTTGAAAGATGACTTTATTTAAACAGCAGGTTTTTAAGATGCACGATATATAGTTAATGGGAAAAGTCTTCCAGTCAATGTTTAATGATTGCCATTTTATATTTCTGCGGCATGCAAGACTATGAGCAGACATGATTTGTTTTTAGAATGTCTACACAAGATGCAAATAAAGATTTTTTTTAAAAGGCAGCAGTTCTATAACATGTCATCTCCTTAGCAGACATGTTATGTCATAGACATACATGCCTCACTAGGACTGTTTGCATTGTAGCCATGATCAGGTAAAGCAGTACAGTGTACACATATCTGCCCTAGTGTTGAGAAATGTGCTGCACGCGGAGGCATATGTTGTATATGTGATGAATATTTTATGTAGCGGTTATTATTTTTCATTAATGACAGTCTGCCATTTCTGTACTGGTATAACTAATCTTTGTAGAGATGTGTTGCATTTTTAATGTTTGGAAGAGCAATAACAGGAGGTGTAAGACAGACAGACAGAAATTAAAAGGTCAGCAGATTCCTTATGATTATGTGGTTGGTACAATCCCCCCAGGATATGGAGCAGGCTACCTGTATTGTGATCTGTTTGTAATCAACTTTCAAGCTATTGTCAGCAGGTAGAGCAGGCTGCAGACCTCAATGATCAGACATGCCAGGAGATGCCCAGGATCTGGCAGGAGTTTTGGATCAGATCAAGGACACCATCTACCACATCTGTAAAAAAAGAATTTCATTTCTACATCCATGGTGGACATGTGTTAGGCTGTGGTGTAAGAGTTTTAATGCATCATAAGAAGAACAAAGGGTGTTGGTAAAGATACTTATTGACCTGGGGCCATATAGGTCCATTCTGGAGATCTCTCCAGATTGCATTCATGTTCCTTGGCATTTTCAAGCAACAATAGCTGATATGTGACATATCCTTCAAGGATGATGGAAAGAGCATTACCTAAGCACTGTGTGGTAGGTGGTGCTATTTTGTGGATTTTGTATGATGAATTTTATCTCTCCCTGTCTCTGTTCCAGCATGCTATTACTTATTGCACAGGGCCAATAACAACACTGGGAACTGTGCCATTACCTCTCACAGGTTCATCAATAGTGATCATATTACACAGATGCTGTACATTACCACTGGATGACATGTGTCTGGCCATAGAACAGAAGCTGTTGGTATAGAAGAAGGCTATGGTGTTTGAAGAAAATATAAAAAAGGATGGCAGTCACAACCCCCCCCCCCCCAAAAAAAAAAAGATGATAATTGACATGGAATCAGTAAGGTGTAAGAAATAATGAGTCATTTATACCTGTAAAGAGACTAATCAGGAACTTATTAAATGAAACTTATGTAGGATACACAAGTTTCTTTCATCCTACATAGGCTGTGCAGACATCACAGTCTTGCAATGCTAAGCTCACCATTGCAATACATATACTTTTAAGCACTGTTTGTACATAGGTGTGCAGACAGCAGGCTATAGTCCATGTCTGTTCAGACTTTCTATTTCTTTTCAGATTTATTGTTCCATTGGATATTTCTAAGCTAGTAGCTGTTTCAATAGAAGGATTTATATATATGAGAGTTCCTATATATATATATTTACAATATTTCAAAATTAACTCAATTTTTCTCAGCTTTTTAGAGCTGTCACCCCATTTTCACACAATCCAGTTAATAAGAGTAACTGTTTTTCATGCTACCAAGCAGATAGCATCCTGTTACTCAGTACAAACTGTTTTTTGTTGCAACCAGAATCATCTGACATTTGCATTATTTATGCTTCATTAGTAGTCCTTATTATATTCCCTGAATGTATCAGTATTTATCCAAAAATCACATTTTGTAACTGCGTTGCACTTTTTTAAACTTATGTTAGCTTCCAATATTCCTTTCGAAACTAAATTGCATTTCACATCATGCAGATTACATGCTTGTGGAAAATAATATTTACAAGTATTCTTAAGATTATTTCCCCCTCAGATCTGAATGTTCTTACTAAAAGACATTTGCATAATATCAAAGGGGTAGATCTAAATGTTATAAACATGTCGTTGTTGAATAAAATGAAATAAAGGTACAATATAAAAATACACTTTTTGCATGTTCCCTATAATTACATAAACCAGCTTTTGTTACTGGTTTATAAAGATAAGTATAAAATGTTAAATCTTCTTATCAGATACAAACTGTTACAACCCATTAATTCCTCCCATGTCAGTTATTTTAGTAATACACTCATTTCACTTGTTTAAATTAATTTAAATAAATTTCTTATTTTGTCCACTAATTTCTACTCATTTCAAACCATTTCTACTTCAAGGTGATTTGATACTGTTTTATTATATTTAATTGAGCCGATCTCTTAACATTCCAAAAAAATTGTTGCTCATTTGTCTTTCAAAAATGTAGCCCTTTGACATTTGTAATAACTTTAGAAGTATTGCAATGTGAACAAACATATATCAAAAGCAATTTAGTTACACCCAGAATTATATTGTTTGTAGACAGCAGCATTTAATCCATTTCAAAAATGTATTATGAATTGCAAATGTCTATTAGTAACTGTCCTTTGCAAAAGAAAATGTTTCTAAAAAAGTCATAGATGATGTATCTGCTGCTGAAGGCCCATTTCAGAGCAAGTTCATCTTCGTCTTTTGGCTTGTCCTGTAAATACTCTAAACATTTGCTTGTAGCTTTCTGTCACATTAACTTTAAACTAAGATGTGGAATCTAAAGTTCAGTATTTGATATTAATTTTTAATGTGAATCCACTACGAATAATCACATCTCATTTAACCTACATATGATTATTCAACCCCACAACATATAAAACATTGAGAGGTTGACATGGACAATCCAAATATCAAAAAAGTACAACAAAAAAATTCTTGCTGAGAGCAAGGTCTCTGCACCCTTCATGTGAGGCAAAACCATAAACCTATAAATTATAAATCTATCAAGTCCAAAACTGCACAGATTTGGAGAAGAGGGAGTCATTGAGAGATGATGAAGAAAATGCAACGCACATCTTCTTACGCTTCTTCACCATGAGAGGACATGAGTGGTCTTCCAGGTCTGACATTCTGTGAAATGAACAACTTGCTTTTGACAAACAATAGAGTTCCTATAAAATGTTTTGAATCTTTTAACATTATGGCACTGCTTGTTTGTATTTTCCTTTTTAAGTTGTATTTTAGCCAAAATGTCACTAGCACCCCTTTTCTTTTGAAATTGTTTCAAATCGATTATGAAGATGAAGGCTTTTATTTCTAGCAAGTTCACTCAGTTTGCTTTAAATAGAGCAGGCAAGGATACTCGTTGAACAGCTTTTGCACTCACACTTATTGTCTCCACTGTTGTGTGACATTAACTCTTACACACACACACACACACACACACACACATATATATATATATATATATATATATATATATATATATATATATATATATATATTGATATAGTCTGTAACTGATATGATATATCTCACATCGACATGTTGATACAATCTGGAATTTATATTTTATATTCCACATTCACATGAGTAACTCATATATAAACCACAAACTGTGTAGGCACGAAAAATGCAATTTCTTTTTGTTGCTGTTTAATAAAATGATTGTGTTAGGTAAACAGTTAAGTCTTTTACAAAGCTGATGTCACAATCCATGCACAAATATGCAAATATATGTTTAAAATAATTTTCATTGAAAACTTATATTTGTACTACATTGTGGAGTATATTTGCTCTTAATGCTTGTAAAAGTTATTCTTTACGTGTAAATGCAGTGCTTTGTATGACAAGATAAGGGAGAAAAATAAATCAAAAACAAGGGTTAGTCTTTTAGAATTATGCTAATACATCTTAACAAAATTTGTCATTAATTATGTATCGGCATTTTACCCAGGTCAGGCTGGGGTGGGATTAGCCCTTTATTACTGTATGCATCTTTAACTCACTCAGAAAATCATTTACACATATTCATTTTTCTCAAATGTCAAATAATACCTGTTCCTGTAAAATATACTGTAAATCTGAGAATGTAGTAAAAGAAAAATGCGTTTGTGATTATCATGAGTGCCTGAAGTGTGTCTTTTTGCAAAACACCGTGAACTATATATTATGAAATAAAGCCTTTCAGAAACAGTTTAATTCCAGTTTTACTATTTCTTTCCTTCATTTGCATTTATTTAATAACAATCCCCCAGATTTACTATCCCTCCGTGCAGGACTAGCTTAGTCCTGCACGGAGGCAGCCATTTAGGAGCAGGACGGCAGCGCACCATGCATAGTAATGAGGCACACTGCCAGAGCACCTAGTCTTACACTGCGCATGTAAGAGTGCAGGGGGCGTGTCTGAGAGCAGAGCTCCCAGAATATACATGCCCCTGCAATGAAGAACAGCAGAAAAGGGTCAGAAATGAGCAAGACCGCTCATAGGTGTCTGCATAGGGTCTTTATCAGTCCATCAAAATGGCTGAATATCGAATACCAAATGTCTGAACTGTAAAGTTCGAACACTGATTATCGCGAAACCGTGGAACATCGAATTCTTTCCCAGGGAAAGAATTCGGTGGGCCATTTCTGTGACTTTGCGATTATCAGGACTGTGGTGGGATGTTACAGGTCAGGTTCAGGTAAGTGTGCGATTGTGTGGACGTTAGGGTTAGGTGAGTTAGGGTTAGGGCGCGGATTAGGTGAGTGTGCGATAGTGACTGACCTTAGAGTTAGGGTTTGGGTTAAGGTAAGTGGCTAGGTAGTAGTGTATGTACAGTTTAGTGTAGGGTTAGATGTAGGATTTTGAGTGTATGTGTGTGGATTGATGTTTTTTGTGTTGTGGTTGTGTTTTTTGGAACAGCGATTTTTTCCCTGGGAAAAAAAAATCGCTGTTCTAAGACTTCAATGTTTGTGCAGTTCATGGTTTGAAGTTTGAACTTATGGTGTTCAAACTTCAGTTGTTTCGATAAACTGATATAGACCTGTCTGCATATCCCCACCAACAGTCCCCCTTGTGTAACAGTATCCATAAATTAAATGAACAAACCCTTTATTTTTTTTTTTAAAAATCCCATTAAAGCTAACCATAGGTGCGCGGGTGTGCCCATCGCTTAGCTATGGTTAATGCAGCTTAAATGGCTGAAGAGTATAACAAGGAAGATATATGCAACTGAAGCAGCATAGCAATAGTGTAGTGAGCAGAGCATTTTCCTTACGAGCAAGCATTCCTGGTTCGAGTTCCACTGCAGCACATTTCATTTTCCCAGAGAGAGTGAGAGAGAAAGAGTGTGAGAGAGAGAGAGAGAGAGAGAGAGAGAGAGAGAACACCCCATGGGCCCCAATATGGGCACAATGGGAATAAGCCTCCCACCCACTACTACTCACAACAGCAGTCCACGTCTTGAAGGTGCCTGGTCTGGAAGCTGAGAGGGAGGAGCATGTTGGCTCTGTGAATGTGTATTGGGTGCCGCAGACTAATATAGCACATCACACATGTGTCTGTGGAGCCCGGTATGGAACAAACCCTAGACCTGACCTCAGGGGACAGGAACATGTCTGTGTGTGCCCCGAGGGGGTGGACAACATCCCCTGGGTGGTTCCACATGATGGTTTTGCTGGACCAGTACATGATGAGGCCCCAGGTTGGGACACACATGTGATGTGTCCAGGTATCATGGGCAGATGGTTTTGGAGAAGTGGATCTGCTGGCCAATAGAACATATACATGTTATTGTGTCACTGTTATAGAACATATGATGGTAGTAATAGTCTACACAATCTCGGTACATGTCCAACAGCATGCATAGAAATTCCCAATAACACAGAATGTCAAATGTGCAGCAATCCCAAAGCAGCCATACCACTGGCATATATGTAACCATAGTGGCTCTGACAATGGCATGCAGGTGAATAGTCTGTAACAGGCCAGCAATGATAGTGTCCACACAGGGGACATGGCTACAATCACATAGTAGAAAGTGTGGTACAATACAATATCTGTCCCACTGGTAGGTAAGCTGTAGCCATTCCTAATGAGGTGTGTGTACAGTTTGTTGAAGCTGATATGGTGGGGAGGGGTGACAGAGATGTGTATTATGAACTGTGGTAATCTTGCTGTATGAGTTGCTCAGACCTGTTTCCATCTTTATGTCTTTCAGCCAAGATGTCACATGCATGGTTGCCTGCCTATTCCCAAGCGGAGAATGATTTGGTGATATCACACTTGATCCAGCACCATCCAGTGCTGTTTGGCAGGGCCGCATATGAGCAGCAGGACTAGACTGCCCTATGGAATGACATAGTCCACAGGGTCAATGATGTTGGACTGTACAACCGCAGTTATGAGCAGGTCCAGCATCATTGTACTGACTTACTTCGCAATGCCCGTTGGCATGCTGCTGCAGTCCGGGGGGATCACCTTGCCATAGGGGGCATGCCATCCATCCCCCCTGAAACATGTGGAGGAGCTCCTGGCCAACCTCGTAGCACCTGCCCATCTGGACAGCCGTCAACCACTGGACTCCTTCGTGGAGTTGGGTGTCACCCATACACCAGCTGAGGACTGTGCAGGTAAGGACACAGGGCACATCAGTAGACCAATGTTGTGTATACATCTGCATTGGTACAGGTTGATCATGCATATCTGACATGTCATAGATATCTTGTTTTGCTGCATTGTAGTGATAAACAGATGTCCAGATGTGGTAGTATCATGGGAATGTACCATTGATGTATTGTAATACTGCACCCACCATGTAGCACTGCCACAGGTGTGGCCACTGACATTGCATCTCTCTCCCTCTTATGTAGGTCCATCCATGATACCACCAAGGAAGCAGTCTGTAGCTGGTGAGTATGTTTTATATAGATGCTTGCCAACACACCGGGCATGTAATGGTGATGGTATAGTCTATGCACACATCTAATACACCTATCCTGAATGCATGCTGTGCATGTGCATGTATTGTTGCTGTGAAATGCACGGTCTCACAGGGGTGACCATGATGGGGTATTGGAAGGGTATGTCAGACACCTGCATGACAACTCTAATCCTGTCATTGCAGAATGTGTCCACAGGGAGTAACATACTAGTGGTAGACATGGCCTACAGTAGGGACATGTTCACAACAACACCCATATACAGTCCAATACCAGTGTATATACCTGAAGGACAATGGCAACTGCTGCAGAGACATACTATGGCATAAGGCATTACAGTAGTCCACATTAGCAGCTGGGTTTAGGCTGCAACATGTGGTGTTCAGTGTATGGGACACTGCAAAGTGGCACACATGTGTAGGGCGTACTTGTCATGCATCTGCATAAAGGATGACGGAGAGGGGGGTTTCAGCATGACACACCAGTGCACTGCAGCAGGGATCCTAAGGATGCTAGGAATGGCCCTATCTGCACATAGTCAGGTTCAGGACCTGTGGCAGCTGTGACCCTACCCACACAGCAATGGTGACAGCAGTGTGAACACCATGGGATGTGCACATAGGGCAGACTGAACATACACTGGCAAATGCAGATGGCCCACGCTGGTATACCCTTGCCAGGAGTAGTGACTGCTGTAGTACACACAACAAGAGGTGCGATGAACCATCATGATAAGGGTGTGCACACATATGTCCACACGGTGTGTATGCACTGTGGTCAGCAGCTGGACACCTAACACAATCTGTAGACACTGCATGTGCAAGTACAGGACATATGTCACATATCAAGTTCGTGTACTGCTAAGATATGCGGTGATGTGGTCCCATGGCAGATCAAGGATGTGTGTGTCAAATCAATATTTTATTTATATTTTATTTATTTTATTTTACATTTGTTGACTGGGCTAGTCCAACTGGATTACAAGTCCATTTTCAGTGGAGGCCCAGGCAGAAAAGCTCCAAGAGAACAATTTTTTTACAAAACATAGTTTTAAGGACACCCCCATAGCCACAGTATGCTCTGATGGTTGTCAGTGTAAGAGTATTGGATTGGTCATACATGGTCTGTTGATGTTGACAGCTGTAAATCAGGCATTAGGCATTCACCAATGATAACTGTCCACATATCATCCCAGGTATGTGTTGCTGAAAACATAGGGGCTGTGAGAACTACAGCTGACATAACTGACACAGTACTACACTTTCCGCAATGGGTTGTACACCTGTGAGTTGTGGTGCGCAGTACATGGCAGGGTGCATAACAGGTGCACAGAAATACTGTGTACATGGGTGCAGTGGTATCCAGAGGAAGGGGCATCACCTAGTGACAGAGCACAGGCATCACACACATGTATACTGTTGCTAGCATGGATTAACTATAGCTGCACTGCATGCTGTTCTGTATCATATGTTCTGCATGTTGACAGATGGGTAATAGGAGGACTGTGTGTGCTATCATTGTGCAACCTCACCTGTATGTGTGTGTGTGTGTGTGTGTGTGTGTGTGTGTGTGTGTGTGTGTGTGTGTGTGTGTGTGTGTGTGTTTGTGTGTGTGTGTGTGTGTGTGTGTGTGTGTGCATCCTGGTGATTAGTTAGTATGTCTGCAGGGTCACTCTGGTGAAGTGGAGGGAGGTAGATGCATGTAGAATGTGTGTGTGTGCATGTGTGTGTTTGTGTGGGTGGCCATGTATGCACATGTGGGATTGTGGGGTGTTCATATGGCTGTACCTCTTTTTGGGACCATGCAGTACATGGACGTGGACTGCCACATTACACACCAGAAATACCTGACATGTGTGTAATCACAGGACAGCAAATAGTATAATATGGTCTGTAGCATGGAACAGGCATGCAGAGGGAAGGTAGACACCAGGTACACCCTTAATATCGCAGTCAACAGGGAGGACACCTACAACCCACGTATGCAGCACTACAGAGATGCATTGGGGAAGTACTAGTCAACACCAGGGATTGTATCCAAATATTACAGTCGTCACATGATATACTAAAGGAGCAGCATTTCTGGCATGTACTGAGAATTACATACACATGACACACCAGTGCAAGATATTATGGATACAACATAGTAGCCCACACATATAGGGGCCATGCACATCATGTCTGGACATACAGAGGGTGCATACCGAATAACAGCAGTGAGGCCATGTAAAACCACTACACACAGGTCAGGCAGGTAAAGTAGCAACAGGCCTTGTGTTTTGGCCACATGTGCGGGCATTTAGAGAACTGAGATGGTAATGAGTGGTATCAATGTGTGCATCTTAAGTGTGATGCAGGATGGGGTATCACATGGACATATACGTGGGACTGTCTGTAAAGCCATGGACAGGTACGTATTATGGAGGTGTGTGTGTGTGTGTGTGTGTGTGTGTGTGTGTGTGTGTGTGTGTGTGTGTGTGTGTACTGTTAGGTAATGCTGTACAGGTTTTAAAGTGCATTTATTGTTTTCTCCCACAGGTGGCGAGTGGGTACGGGTCCCTCCTGCATGCAATCTGATGTTGGTGTCCATAGAGACACAGAAGATGATGATAGCACTGTTGAGGCACAGTTGGAGTTGTCAGGGGCTGACACTGCGCCAACATTTGACATCCCCCTTTTAGCCATCCCAACCCCACACGCAGTTTCAGTGCCTACACATACCCCATCACCAGTGGCCATAGCAGAGGAACAGCTGGTGTTTGGTGGCAGTGCAAAGGGAAGTGTGGTAACCATTCCTACTGTGTCTGGTCACAGCAGGCATGGCCAGATGGCCGGCAGGGCATCACATAGGTGGATGTCCCAGGGTGCTCGTGGTAGGGCTGCTGGACATCACGCTCCTGGCATAGGTGACATAGCTGGTACCAGCAGGTGCATGTTGCAGGCTGTAATGGCAGCGCAGGCACATATGGAACATTACATGAGACAGGGCCTGAGGCTGCAGAGAGCTGCTATCACATCTGTAAGCGACAACCTCCATGAACTGTCGGGTGCCATCCGTGCTTCTACCGAATACACGGATAGATGGCATGATGAGATGATGGCCCTCATTGGTCATGGTATTTCTGTACTTCAGCATGTGGCAGGGATGCAGCAACACCCATGTGGATGTGGGCCAGTAACACCAACAGCTGGCAGTCAACATGGACATGCTAGGACACCAAGGGGCTCCCGTAGTGGCAGTAGCAGCCCTGGCACTGTGGAGGATGTTTTGTCCACACCACACCACAGCAGGCTATGTGCACGTGGTCCTGGCCAGTCCCAGGAGGGACCTGGTACCAGTGGATAATTTTCATCAGCAGGTGAGAGTAGCACATTGAGGCCTGTACCTGGATGTGTCCATGGAACCCCTGGGAGGCACAGTCCACATGTCCATGGCCGGAGGCATTGAACTGCACACCCTGCCAGGTATGGTCTGCAGCTGTCCATAAACACCTGTGTAGGGTAGCCACATGGCAGAACTGTGTGCATGCATACCCACACACTATGCAAACACACCTAGGGCAACCCCATACCTACACATACCACATCACCTCATCCAGCCCTCAACAGTACACCCCTCACCCACAAACATGGTGTCAAATGTATGGCCCACCCTCGGCTTCTGGCAAACCAACATCCCTGTCATCCATACCATCAATGCAGGGACAGGCTGATATAGTTCTGATGCACATGGTGACTGTACAACAGTGGACCACAGTACTGCAGTGTAACATGTTGTAGGGAGTAGAGTGTAATGCATATATGGCAGGTAGTGTAGCCATCCAGCAATGATGCCTTATAGCTGTTAGTAACACTGGTTGGATGTGGTCTCTTTAATGTTATCCAATTGTGTTGTAGGTGTACATGTGTCAGCACTAGGGTGCCCTGTGCATATGATGAGACCTGTGCCACATCCCTGTCATCCATACCATCAATGCAGGGACAGGTTGATATGGTTCTGATGCACATGCTAACTGTACAACAGTGTACCACAGTATTTCACTGTAACATGTTGTAGGCAGTTAAGTGTAATGCATATATGGCAGGTAGTGTAGCCATCCGGCAATGATGCCTTATAGCTGTTATTAACACTGGTTGGATGTGGTCTTTAAAATCTTATCCATTTGTGTTGTAGGTGTACATGTGTCAGCACGAGGATGGACTGCAGTCATATTCCACAACAGGGTATGTCACTGTGGTGACACCATGGCTGTGACATATCTGGGGTACAGTTGAACACATGTCACAGGTTACCACACCAGTTATTGCCTGTGCCACATGGACAGGTGTCCCACTGAGGCGTGCATACCCAGCAACCTGATGTAGTCCCATCCACATACACGCACACTGTTACCTGGCAACACTGGGAGTAGACCCCTACCTCACTGGGAGTAGACCCCTACCTAGCTATGTAGTGATACTGAAGTGTGTGGCTTACATTGTACACACCACACAGCATTTAGGGTGAGGTGTGTCCCAGGTTACATGTTACATGCGGAACATCCCCAGACATGTACAGTATGGTAATGGGGGATGTGATGGGTGTATTTGGACAATACATAGTGTGACATACCGTCATATAAACATTTACAGACACATAACAGCCAGACACACATCCAAGATACCAGGGCCTACCACTGCTAACTAACCTGACCATGTGTTCAATGTGGTACAGGTAGGCTGCACATATCACATGCATAACTGGCTTGGATTGTGGTAACAGTTACCTGTATAGTTGATGGTGACAGGTGGTAACCATAACATGGTACATGGGACATATACCGGGTGTACCTTGGTGTAATGACAGTGTACACAGCACTCACATCACCAAGAGGATATTGTACTCCCTGAAACCCATGATGACACTCTGCCATACCCACCATTACACATTGGCCGCAATTGCAATACAACCCATAGTATACCCCAACAGTGGTACTACAGGGATATGCATCTCATGCACATGCCACACGCATAGTAGGGTGTTGCATTGTTATGCCTCACCTATGGGCAGTGACAACACTATCTATACTACTGTGTGGCAGTGGGTATTGTAATAGGAGTATGTGGCCTCGGAATGCTGTCCCCTACAGATATATGGACATGCACACCTACACACACATGCCAGAACACAATGGGAATCCCATGCCTATCACCCCCATTGTAAAACACTGTTGTGCTGGTACTGCAAGGCTCATGTAGCCTTTATGGGGGAGCAGCTTAATAGGGTACATGTAATGTCCCATACAGCAGCAGCCACAACTGACTATGGCAATGGGTGTTGCGTTGGTTGTGAAGGCCCTCATGGAATTCCCAAGTACAGGTGTGCTAACACACAGGCGCTGCTATACTCAGTCGTGCACACGTACACATGTATCAGTACAGGGGTGCATCCCTGCAGGTGGTCATAGCTGTGTACCTAGCTATTGTCCAAGGGGGGATGGGTTGTGTAGGGATTGTGTGTACAGTGTTACCCTGCCACCTGCCAGTACCATGAGTGTGTTGACAGATAGATGCCTGACAATAATATGTATGCCATAACTACATGTCAGAAGCCCTCAGTAACATGTGCTGTGCAGACGGTAGTCGACAGTTACATTCCACATGACAGACCATTACCCAGTAAGGGGTATATACTGTGACACAGCTCACACAGCAGGGATACAACAGGGAGATCTCAGAGTCCAGCTATACCTGCAGGTGTGCCTGTTGTCAGTCCTACATTTAGCACTCTGCTCTTGCCTGGGTTACCACTGTCAACAGTAGTACTGCTATGATACACTACATGCCTTCTCTATTCTTTATAAACCCTTCTTCTGTCCATCTCTATCTTCCTTAGTCTCCATCTATATCCCATCCTGGACCCTCCGTACTTCTAACCAACAATTACTTGATATCTACCACCCAAAAAGGTCAGTAGGCAAACTACTCCACAAACACTCCCTTACCCATGCTTGGAACAAACTTCTCCTTGACTTACGTTCAATCTCCCATACCTCACACTTTAAAAATGAACTAAAAGCTTATTTTCTCAATTCTAGAACCTGCCCTTGCCATGACCCCACCTAGTCTTACTTCCCTTTATGTACCCTCAAAAGGACCATACTTAGTACCTCATTACACCTCTCTCCAATGTGTCTACTATGCATTTGCATAATTTTACACAAACAAAAACATTTTATTGCTGATCTACTGAACTATATCAATGTAAAATTATGTTACTTAGCTTCTTTTTAATGCAACTTTAATTTTATGCATGTAACCCAACATATCTGAATATTTTTGCTATAACTGCTATTATATCAATATTGTTTAAAATTGTACTTGTTTGTACAGTTATGCCTAGTTATGTTGGTATATATGTAGATATGTACAACTATATGTGCATACATATCTAGTGTGATATACCTACTACTGTCAATATATATGTAGATATCCATACATATATGTGCATATGTATCTCTATCTGTATATGTGGAGACATATATTGCTCTGTATATGTATATATCTGAGTGTTTATATGTATATATATATATATATATATATATATATATATATATATATATATATATATATATATGTGTGTGTGTGTACATATACATTTCCATCTATGTATGTCGATATGTATATGTGTATATATCTATATACATATATGGATATTTAGGTATACATATACGTTCACCATATGTCCTGAACATGGAGTGGAGCCTTACCTCAGCCCCAATAGTCCCAACTTTGTAGAGCAAGGGGATGTCCACTCCACTCAACCTCTCTGTCTTGTCTAGTAATGGCATCAACATATCTCCTGACCCTACCACCAGGCTCCTCGGAGTAGAGATAGACAACAACCTATGCTTTGATTCTCACATTAACAACACAATAAAATTACTTAACAGAAAACTTGGCTTCCTGTTTAGAATTAAACTATTTCTTACACCACTTGCCAGAACTTCCATTGTCCATTCCCATCTGATTTCTACCCTCCTTTATGCCTCCCCTATCTATACATATTTGTCCAAAACCAACCTCTCCAAACTGGCTGTTGCCTACAACAGTATTGCCAGATTTGCCTCTGGCTCCACCTTTAGAACTCACTGCTGCTTAAACTTAAAACAATTGGGATGGCTTGAGCTGCAAAATCTGATTTTATTTCACCAGCTCTCCTTAGTCCATAAAATCCTCTACAAACCTACCAACACCACTATACTCACTACCCTTATTAGTCCTTATTGTAACCTCAGAAAGCCTATGTTCTTTTAACAAATTTCTAATATCAACCTGTAAATCCAACAACTTAGCAGGCAACTTCTTGTTCTCTAACACAATAGGAAATGCCTGGAACTCCCTTCCTTCCAACCTCACTGCTCTCTCCTCTCTTCCCAGTTTCAAATCCCAACTCAAAACTCACCTCTTAACTCACTGGCTCTGCCCCTGTTCTAACCCTGACTAGCTTGCAATTTGCTCCTAGTACTCTCATTTATCATGCTTACAAATCTTTACTAAAACTTACTTTTCTCCTAACATGCTCAATTTGAACACCCTTTTTGTACTTATTTGCTTATTGTAGCCACTGTAAAAATACTATCATGCTATTATTATTTTTCTCTGAGCTATATTTGTAACTCTGTTTTTTTAATGTTTTTTTTTAATGTTTAATGTTTTCACTTGGAGCTTTTCTCCCTGGGCCTCTGCTGAAAATGGACATATATCCAGTTGGACCAGCCAGGTCAAAAAATGTAAAATAAAATAATAAATAAATAATGTCAGGTATGTATTGCAGGTATATTTGTAGACTGTTGCGACTGTAATAGGGATTATCTGACAGACATGGTGTGTGTGGGAGGTCACATCTGCTTTTAACATGTGCACCACTGGCTACTGACAGACATCCTAAGGACATCATAGTACAGTACCACTGCTAGCACAGTAATACTCCTGTGGACTACTTCAGAGATATGGCCAATATATATGGACAGTCTGACATACTCTGGACAGTCCAGAGGTATACACAGAACCCCTTACTGCAAGACATGTGGACCAAGCCTGACAATGTGGATGTTAACAACCATGTAGATGGGTATGACACGTGACTACTGGTATACATATGCCCCCATAGGTTATGCATTCACACACCCCTGTCTGTTCTGACACATAACCGCTGGTACAGAGGTGCCATGGTCACATACTACCCACCAGTTATTGACATACATCTCTATAGCATACCACTGCTTTGTCTGACATACATGACTGTTATGGTGGCCCGGCAGCAGTACGTCTGGCAAGTATCTGGACATGACATCTCACTGGGTAAGTACACTAAGCTACTAGGCATGTAACAAAGCACTGTGCAGGCTACAGACAGACTGGCTCAACACTAGCCTACATTTCCTATGAGGGAATACACATGTACCTGCATATATAGCAGGCTCTACAGGCATGTCACAGCACAGAGTAATGGACACCTGTGTGACAGTGCATAACCACAACCAATGTGAACACAGCCACAGCCACATATGGTAAGTTAGTGTACTATTACAGTATATGGATTATCTGTTCAACACCATCCTCATATGTGCCACTCACACACGAACCCTACATATACTGGGCCACTACACAGTGTGGTCTGATGCCTGTCTGTGGTATGGGACATGTGTGTGTTTGACCATACAAACAAGGAAGCCGATAGGGTAACATACAGTGGAGCAGCATGTAACATCAGAAAGAACAGGACCAAGAACAATGACATCTACCACAGTCTGTACACAGGCCAAGGTACATATTAACAATGCACACACTGTTGACAATCACTATACGTACACAGACATAGGTACTGTACACACAGCCACAGAATGTCCAGGTTATGTCATCAAATATAACCCCTATTATACATAACATGTGTAGTAGTCTGATATCTCACTGGCTTGTTATCAGATATGATGGCAATAAATATGGCGTATAGCACATATGCACCTCATACTGCATGACATATGTGCAAAAGTTGGCAGAATTGTGGCTGGAGGCACAAACGTAGGGTCATTATTGACATGTTGCTGTCATAACCTCATACATTTACTGTTGTAACAGGGTTTGTTGCAACATATGTCCTATGAGGGATATGAAGTCAGTAACTCTCATGGCTGTCACCATCTACAGACTACAATCCTCACACTACCTTCTGCAGTTCACAGATAGGTGCTCTTTGGGTAACACAAGAAACAAAAGGCACCGCACACTGCCCATTCTGCAGATGACCCTACTGATGGGGGTTTCCTCATAAACATAGTACTGACATAACAGGCATTAAAACATGTAGGACAGCCATATCCACACACACACTGTTAAACCAACATTACTCCAATTGCAGTATAGCAGCACTTACATTCTGTAGTCTAGTCAGGCACATCCTGACAAACAACAGATCTATTTCCTGCTTACAGTGAATGAAAAGATCACCACCAACATGATCTTCCTAGTTATTAGAGTGTGTTTCCATGCAATTGGCTATGGGAATGTTACCACAGCTGTTCCACATGCAATCAGCTAGAGGAGGGCTGCAATTCATGCAGAGGCCATCAGCTGATCATGAGCATCACTTACAATACACATGCTGCTGCCTAAGCAAAGCAGGTGTAGGTCTCCACATCCACCAGAGAGGGAGTGAGACAGGCAGACAGAGGCAAAGTAAAGTCAGGGAGAGGTGCGAGAGTAAAACTTATGCATGTTTGTGTCACACACCTACCAACACAGGGTATCAAGCCCCTGATGACTATGTAGTGCTATCACATTTCTATGCAGTTATCAGATGCACTACATAGGTTACATGTTGAAGAGCCCTCAAAACATATTTTTGATGGTGAGTGGCATCTGCAACAGGGACATGGTAGCTATATGGTAGGTGTAGTACACGTACTTGTCCGCATGAACAGGTGCCAGTATCAACACAGCCACACTCTCACAGGGTCGTACACACATTGACACACATGGCAGGGTCAGGAATACAACTCATCACTAGTGAGATTGCCACAACACATTACTGTGCAGGTATCACATGCACCACAGGGGTCATACAGAGGTTATATGGGCAAAGGGTATGTGGAAGTGTCTGACATTGGACAGCATGCTTCAGTATGCCAATGGGGGCCTGTGAGTGTGAATGTGATCATACACATCATACAACACACACACACACACACACACACACACACACACACACACACACACACACACACACACAGTGCCAGTACTGACATGCATGGGTGCATTGCCTCACAGGTGTGTAGTGGTCAACTGTGCCACGCAGCTATACAAGGCTAAGTGATGGGTATACCTTGGCATCAGCCCACATGACACTGGTCTGCATTGTGGCTCAGGGGTGTAGTTTCAGGATTTGCCCACACAGGTGGGTATTGCATTCACCATCCAGTCACCTGGGTGACTATCGTGTGTAGCCAATGCTGTGCATTGCTTGCCATGTATGTGTTACTTAGTCCATGACATGGATGGTGTCTGGGATGTGCACACCTCCCACATGCATGTACAGTGACACATGGAACTGTACCTGGGGTGTCTGGACTATGTTGTGTACACAGATTGTCATCAGATGTGCCATTCCTGGCCTCATGTGGTGGGAACTGGTAATGGACAGCAGGTTAACACTGCACCTACATTGATAGCATGCTACTGGCATTCCCTAGTGGCAGTGGCATCTGTCCATAAAGGGCATGTTTTCAAGCATGGCATGTCCTTTGTGGGTCACATTTGATGGCACCACAGGTGTTGCAGGTGTCCAGTTGGGAACATTGGGAAGGCGCACTGTAAGCATGTACGTGCCTATTGGACAGATGGACAGGGTGCCATACCCTCTGTAGCCCACTGCAATCACACCATAGTTCCTATCAGTGGGCAATATGCAGGGTACTACCAACATAGAGACTGTTGCCTAGGCAAGTGTGTGTGTGTGTGTGTGTGTGTGTGTGTGTGTGTGTATGAGATATGGGTTGAGAGTGTTCTCTGGGTAATACTAGGGTTGCTAACTTTGTTTGCCTGGCCTTGATGTCACATGTATGGGTATGGATTTGCACCCCAGCCTCTCGGCTATTTCACATCTGTTATCCCTGTATGGTGGACATTGTGATATATACTAGGGCCACCATATAAGAAATTTTCAAAACCCGCTCCACATTGAGCCCAGTTGTTACACACTCACACCCACCTCCACACAGGATATGAATTACAAACACACACACACACACACACACACACACACACACACACACACACACACACACACACACACACACACACACACACACACCTGTCATGTCTGGTATTAGAACTCCTACCTAACTAATTTATTACACTACAGGACTATGCAGTTATAGGACGTGCCATGGAGATTACTGGAGTACTTCTTCCCCAAAGTTGTATTACACATTGGATGACATCAGCAGGATTGCCAAAGTAGGGCATTTGAATTGTAGTGAGTGTGGCTAGGGTACAATGCAATGCTCCCTACACAGGTATTGAAACACACACAAAACATCCACAACCGACATGTGTGGGAATATAACCCATGTAACCAAAATAAGATCCCCTGCGCGTGAGAAGTTGCACGGCAATCAGCAAGGTCCAAAAAGAAAAAAGAAAAAATAAGCCAGCAACTGGTGAACTGTGCGAACAAATAATTTATTGTACTTCTTAAAAGTACTGAAACTTCATAAAGCTTAATTCAAACAGACCGGTTTCGGCCTGGATATAACCTGGCCTTCTTCACGCACACACACACACACACACACACACACACACACACACACACACACACACACACACACACACACACACACACAGTTGCCATGTCTGGGATTAGAACTCCTACCTAACTAGTTTATTACACTACAGCAGTACGCAGGTATAGGATGCACCATGGAGATTACTGGGCTGCAGCTTTCCAAAAGGTGTATTTCATAGTGTATGGCATTTGAATTGTAGTGAGTGTGACTAGCTTAAAAAGCATTGCTCCCTACATAGTTGGTGACACACACACACACACACACACACACACACACACACACACACACACACACACACACACACACACAGTTGCTATGTCTGGGATTAGAAATTCTACTTAAATAGTTTATCACACTACAACAGTATGCAGTTATAGGATGCGCCACTGAGATTACTGGGCTACACCTTTCCGAAAGGTGTATTTCACAGTGTGTATGACATCAGCAGCCTTGGCACAGTAGGGCAATTGAATTGTAATGAATGTGACTAGACTAAAAAGCATTGCTCTCTACACAGACGGCGAGACACACACACACACACACACACACACACACACACACACACACACACACACACACACACACACACACACACACACAGTTGCTATGTCTGGGATTAGAACTCCTGCCTAACTAGTTTATTACACTACAGCAGTACACAGGTATAGGATGCACCACAGAGATTACTGGGCTACAGCTTTCTGAACGGTGTATTTCTCAGTGTATGACATCAGCAGCCTTTAGAAAGTAGAGCATTTGAATTGTAGTGAGTGTGACTAGCCTAAAAAGCATTGCTCTCTACACAGACACACACACACACACACACACACACACACACACACACACACACACACACACACACACACACACACACACACACACACACACACACACACACACACACACACACACACACACACACATTTGCCATGTCTGGGATTAGAACTCCTACCTAACTAGTTTATCACACTACAGCAGTACACAATTATAGGAAGCGTCATGGAAATTACTGGCCTACATCTTTCACAAGGGTATATTTCGAAGTGGATGACCTCAGCAGGCTTGTCATAGTACAGCTATGGGGAGGGCACTGTGTGTGCATGGGCCATAACCCATTCATCTAGAGGTTGACACACCACATATGGGCACACGCAGGGTTATATTCCACAGGTATGTATATACAGCTGCTAGATGACTACTTCCTTGCACAGTCATGTTGCACAGTTGACACTTGCACCACATAGTCCGTCATGTTGACAGCTACCAGAGGCTAAGGTCTACAGTGAGTGTCATCTGAACCTCATGTGGTTGTAGCCATTTGGCTGTGTGCTGGGTGGGACAGGCCTCATAATGGATGGCCACTTGTGACAGTCACTCTATTCCACACATCTGTGTACATCTACATTTGGCTTATTATAGTGTGTTGTCTTTAGATATATGCCTGTATTCCTATCCAGTGTGTGTGCAAAGCATGAGTGCTGCATACTGAGGAGTGTCTGCATTAACATCTGCACAGGCCAGATATGTCTGGTCCACTGTTGTTTGCAGATATGGCCTTCATTTGTTTAAGTGTGTGAGCATGCCCAGTATGACCTTTCGATATGTTGTTGGCTGACATTGCCCTAATTTCTCTAAGTGTGTGAGCATACCCAGTATGCCCTTCTCTATTGAATGTGTGGATCAATTCCAGGTAGTTTGTACTGCAGTGCAGACCTTTGTGTTGTACACCTACAGGTAGCATACTGTTTCTGCAGGGCATCCGTCAATCATTTGGCAATATGGGGATAAACTGTGCAGAGGATAGTGTGTACTGTAGGTGATTGTGTCTGTGCTGCTTCAGCTGCATGGTACTGCTGTTAGCAGAGATATTCATGTGTACGTTTATACACAGTGATGTTCTCTGTCCTCATGTACTGTCAGTTGGACATTCTTGCTCACAGTGATGACTTGTGGGAGAAGGGTGACTGCAGCTGTGTCCGGTATTGTGGGCTGACACCTACGTACTCATGGCAAATTATGCCATTCTGGAGGGGGAACTGCAGACACTTGGTGCTGTGTCTGTTTATCCAGTTCAGCATCTTGGTACAGTGCTGGCAGAGGATCCCATACTTGTCCGCCCATCAACATGGCAGTATGGCCTTATCTTGCTGTGGCAATGCCTCACAGCTGTGCAGATTTGCACATGTTAGCCAGAGGCAGGGGCCATGGCTCAGGACATTTACTCTATTCTGGTGTACAGGCAGGTGTGTAGCCACCCATTTATGTGTTTGCAGCCAAGGATAGTGTGGTGTCAGACCCTGCATAGTCCATGCTTCCCATGCTCTCACACCCCCCTCTGTTATTCTAACCTCTTCCATACATTAGGCATACATTTTGTGATACTTTCCCTAAGGGTATCACCACATCACAGGTGTGTGTTAGTGTTGGTCCACAGTTCTTGCAATGGGACATGGTGGACATGTTACTGTGGTTTGTCCACATGGCCTTGATATGGCTTAAATGGATTGTGTTATGTTGTTTGGGTGTCCATGACATAACATGCATTGGCATTATGTGTGAGACACAGGCCTTTGGCAGGTGCCTGTGAGGCATTAGGTGTTGATGCAGGCCAGATGTGGCAGTATGTTGCATTCTGTCAGTCCTACAGTCCAGACCACCATACAGTATATTCCCCTGGGCTGACAAGGTAGATGTGATAGTTGTTCATTCCAATACCTTGTGCAGTCTTGATCAGGTGGTGTGGATGCTGGTAGAGTGCTACCTACAGCTAGAGACACACCTGCATGGGACACCTGCACTGCATGCTGCAGTCTTTTGTTATTGCCATATACAGGTGGGGTCATACTGTACCCATTTCCCACAGCAGGGATATTGCCAGAGAGGTGCCTGTGGGTGGTGTTTGCGTGGCTGGGTGCATGTGTGCTACGGACACTACTTGCATCTGACACACAGATATGCATGGGGCATTACAGTTATGCAGGCATGTGCGGATACATCAGCTGATTCCCAATACATCAGTCCTACCTCCTTTGTGATCTGCAGGTGTTCAGGCAGACATTGCCGGTATCCCCTACTACAGGTCCTGTTACTGTGATGCATACCTATATGTACAAATCGAAGGGTGTTACCATTTTACACTGACGCAATATCTACTGTATGTCTGGGGTACTTTCCCCTGTGCACTGCTTGTATATCTAGCCCAACAGCCATGCTATGTCAGTCTTTCAGATGGTGACACATATTACCACCATACATTTACAATGGCTTACAGCTTGCATGTGTTATACTGGTGGGGATTGTCTTTGGCACTGCAGTCGTGAGGGCTGTTATCAGCAGTAATGGGCAATAGCCACCAGGTCTTACCTCAACATGCATACATATTGACCACTCTCACACATTATGAAACACACATCATCCTAACACACTCAGACCTGCATATTGTGCAAATGCTACAACCTATCCTGCTACCTTGGCCACCTCTGGCTATCTGTGATCCACTCATATTATACCTGGTCATACATGTTACTACATTTCTACACAGGATTGGGGGGGGGCAGACCTGAGTGTCACTACATTTCTACACTGGATTGGGGGAAGGGGCAGACCTGTCTGTTTCCACATGTCTACATAGGCGTGGGGGGGGGCACACCTGACTGTTACTACATTTCTACATAGGATTGTGGGGGAACACACCTGACTGCTTTTACATTTCAACACTGGATTGGGGGGCACACCTGACTTTTACTACATTTCTACACAGGATTGGGGGGAACACACCTGACTGTTTCTACATGTCTACATGGGAGTGGGGAGAGCACACCTGACTGTTACTACATTTCTACACAGGATTGGGGGGGCACACCTGACTGTTACTACATTTCTACACAGGATTGGGGGGGCACACCTTACTGTTTCTACATATCTACATAGGATGGGGGGCACACCTGGCACATACACACATTTGCTATGACTGTACTGTTATGTCAGGTACTCCATTTCATTCTGTATTTTAACCTATCATACTGACTAGAGGCATATCAGTGTACTACAGGTCTTAGCTTTCATTGCCCTACATATTAGTGTCTGACTTCCTACTCTTCAGAACTAACATCCCACTGCCTGACCTGTTGTAGTAGTCTATCTGTGTAGGCCTGGGGGGTAGGTTACCCATAGGCGTCATTCAGAGGCCATAGCACAGGCTCTGTTTGGGTTTGTCTACACCTGTCCTGCTGGCTGAGACTGTTGTTGGGTATGTGAACCTCCCTGACTGGCATATGTGAGTCATATGAACACACATGTCACCAAGTATATTTCCTGCAGTGGGTTTTGTCACCCTGTGTAGTACTGCCTACTATGGTGACTCCAGTACGTGTTACAGATGTCATGGTGCCACTATGGGTGTCTACTATCTGCTGCCATAACATTCAGTCACCCAATTCCCTTGCATGCTCACATCCATACCATAGATACAGGTAACGACACATTCTACTCCATTTGGCAACTGGTAGGTTGATTGACTTGGGTCTATATCAGTTCATCAAAACGGCTGAAGTTCGAACACCATAAGTTCGAACTTCAAACCATGAACTGCACAATCATTGAAGTCTTAGAACAGAGATTTTTTTCCAGGGAAAAAAATCTCTGTTCCAAGAAACACACACACAACACAAGCACACCAAAAAACATCAATCCACACACATACACTCAAAATCCTACACCTAACCCTACATAAACTGTACATACACTACTACCTATCCACTTACCTTAACCCAAACCCTAACCCTAAGGTCCGTCACTATCGCACACTTACCTGACCCACGCCCTAACCCTAACTCACCTATCCCACCCTAACCCTAAAGTCTTTCACTATCGCACACCCACCTCACCCATGCCCTAACACTAACTCAACTAACACTCTCCCTAACCCTAATGTCCACACAATCGCACACTTACCTGAACCCAACCCGTAACTTCCCACCACAGTCGTGTTAATTGCAAAGCCACAGAAACAGCCCACCAAATTCTTTCCCTGGGAAAGAATTTGGTGTTCCGTGGCTTTGCGATAATCAGTGTTCGAACTTTACAGTTCGAACATCTGGTATTCGATATTCAGCCATTTTGACAGACTGATAAAGACCCAATTGACTTATCTTGTTGGTGTGCCAGGATTGATGATGGTGCTGGAGGGCTGCCTATGTCGGCTGCACATAGTACACTCCCTATACATGGTTGAGCACAGGTAGTGTCATGTTTGGCATCCCTTTTACTGTATGTGAGAGTCAGAGAGAGGTGTCATTCGATAGGTCCCTATTGTGTCAGTGTATGTGCTATGCGTTGTCTCTTTGCCACGGCCTCGGCATACTGGGCATGCCTCCATCTGCCTACTTGGGCAGGCTCAGGTTGTTCCTCCTCCAAGTCACACTGTACCTGTGCAGGCCTTGGCATTGGTGGGGGGCTGTGTGACCCTGCCCCATGCTGTTCCTGCTGCAGCTGATTCCACAGGATCATATTGTGTAGCATGGCACATACCATATCAATTTGGGAAGATGTAGCTGGTGAGTACTGCAAGGCTCCACCGGATGTGTCCAGACACCGGAACCGTCACTTGAGCATCCCAAACACACACTCTGTTATAAGTCTGGTCTGTGCATGTGCCTCATTATGGCATTCTTGTTCAAGTGTGTGTGCATTTCTGATGGGTGTCATCAGTCACGGCTCCAGTGTGTAACCAGCATCCCCCACTATGTGACCGTAGGGGATGTCCCCATTGGCAAAGCTCTGGTATAGCTGCATCAGATGCCAAATGTGGGAACTGTGATAGCTTCCAGGGCAGCTAGCACACACATTCATTATAATGCCCTGGGCATCACAGATGACCTGGCAGTTGATGGAGGAGATGCCCCTGTGGTTGATGTGGGCCCTACCCTAATCACTGGGTGGTGCTTTGATTCATATGTGCATGCCATCTATAGCATCCACTACCTCAGGGTATTCTGCTATTTGGGGGAAGAGACACATATTGCTGGCCAACACCTCATGGGTGTTGAGGAAATATATATGTTCACCAGCATGTGCTGACATGGCATCCAGGAACTGGTGGAATACTCTGGATGCTGATGTGTGTAAGATACCCATGATATCCCCAGTTGAGCTTTGGGAGGTACCTGTGGCTAGTTTTCCTAGGCCTACACATACTTTGGTATCCACTGGGATGGGTTCCCCTCGGTCAATTTGTTGTGTCAGGTGTGGCCGGCACAGCTCAACAATTTGCTGTAGGAGGTCCCTGTCCACCCTATAGCACTGCACAATCTCCAGCTCGTGTAGCCCCTTGTAGGTTACCCTGGGTCTGTACACTCTTTTCCGTCTCCTCACTGTGGGTTGATCGACAGCATTCACATCCTCACCACCCTCAGCCTCTTGCACATGTTCTATGTTGCCTGCTGCAGCCCCTTTCATTTTGTAGGTTTGTTTGTTAGTTAAAAGTTCCCCACTTGTATACACTGGTGGTATAGAGTATGGGAAAAAACAGAGGGGAAGGTGTTTGCATAGTTTATAGTACTGTTCTGGACTGGACTGGTCTGCTGCCTGTGTAATTGGCTGATTCTAATACATTTCACCTGCCAGCTGTACTAGTTCTCCTTGATTACCTTCCTCCTGCTGTCTTCCCTTCCCATTCCCTTCCTGTTTAAGCCCAGGGGCGCGCCACGCAAATAGCCTGCGCAAATGTGCACAGAGCTGCTATTTCCTGGTTTAATCTTTTTTTTCTTCCTTTAAAACCCGGTGCGTGGCACACACACCCACTTAGGCAATGTAAAGAGTGCTAGGCAGGTTTAGACATACACCCTAGCTTAGCTGTGCTAAGCTAGGAGCAAACCCGAGCCACAGGGCTCCAATGCACTTAGCTAACTCCTAGGCTTGCACCAAGCTATTCCTACTCTTACACTGTTGAGACCTGACTAGCATGCTGGGGAAAACTGGGATTCACTATCATTCCCCTCATTTACATAGGATTGCCTGCTAATGCATAGCTACATGTCTCACACTGAACCTCCCAACTTAGCAACCACTACTCACTGGCCATGTTGTTTTCTGCCTGCCATTGACTTGCATGGCAGAATAGTGATTTTAGTTAGAATGCTTATTTTAGGTTTATTTTGTTATTTTACCCTCGATCCCGTTTGCGCGCCGCTGCCCTACACTTAAACAGCCGAGATCGGCTTAAAAAAAAAAAAAAAAAAAAATCAAAGTTCTTTTTTTTTATTTTTTATGTTGTTTACAATGCCAGTGGCCTTATATTTGACCGTTGGCATGTTTTCTGACTGATATGCACCCTTTATTTGGGGCTGTCACGACTCCATTTTGGATTTTGCAGAAATATACTCAGTTACTAACCGAGTACATTTCTGCAGATTGCACTAGTCATGCACAGCCGGTTGCAAGCTTCCTGGATTGCAAATTCACCTCATTTGCATGGATTACTCCTGCAAATGGGGTGATTTGCATACAGGGACTTAGTCTGTGCAGGACTAGTGCAGGAGCGCTCGTGCATGCCCCTGCAAGTTGTTCCTGGATCGCACGTCAGACATATTGCCTGCTAGAGCTCCTGCACTGATTCTGCACACCGTGCAAGGCATACAGAATCTGGGGGAATGTCTGAGTAGGCCATGAAAGACCCCTTTGGCAAAGACCTGAAGAAAACTGCTTCATTGTTAGTAATACAGTTACACAGATAACACATTATAACGGCATATAGCTTATGAACAGTAAGTCTGTACATTGTTCAACAACACTGAACACACACTGACTATAAGTCTGTGGATCATTTGAAAGCACTGAAACGTCCCTCTGCAGTAACATGTAACAGATACATTCAATTACAGGAAAACGATAACAATAGCATCATAAACAGTTTTGTTAATTTGCTTCAGAAAAGCTACACCAGTATTATAACAATTATAACAGAGACTATTTAAATTATGTATAATATATACTAACAGAGTATTTAATAGCGTATAATTAAAGAGGCATAGAATAAAAAGAACATGTGTGTGTGTGTGTGTGTGTGTGTGTGTGTGTGTGTGTGTGTGTGTGTGTGTGTGTGCCTGCATGTCTAGGATGAACTAGTTAGGGAAAATGCAGTCAGAATGGCTAGTCTGGTAGAGAGGTGCAGTTACATAGCCAGTTGTTGAGAAGGTTAGTTTGTATATTATTTTTAAAAGTAGAAGAGTTTTCAATTTGCATCAGGGTAAAGGGTAGTTTTCCAGAGTAGTTTGGGCATATAGTAGAGTAGAGAGCATCTTAGTGCAAGTTGTTTGGAATGTGTTAACAAACCAGGAATTTATCTTGGGAGCAGAATTCTCTAGAGTGGAGAACCACTGGAGCAGTGTTGCTAAATATGGGCATCTGGTGCAGATGGTAAGTGAAGTGGGAAAGTTTTACTTGTGTGTATTTGAAATGTTGAGAAACTCCATCCAATTGAGTTTTTTAAGTGAGTGACAGTGGTGGGCATTGACTGGGAGGTTGGCACCAAACTCTGCTATTTTATTATATCACTGTCTAGTTTACTGGATTGAAGATTGGTGAAAACTGGAGCTTTATAAAGCAAACTTGGTAATTGGCAACCCTGCTCAGTCAGGTAATTTTTAACTTTGTTGAGAGCCTCAGCTTTTGATGTGTTTTTGTAATGGCATTATGAGTGTGCAAGTCAAATCAGAGATTACAGTGAATGATGCCTATGTAGCTGGGTACTTAGGACTATCCCAAGTTTTATATTTTGGGAGGATAATATGATTAAACTGGTTGAGTAGCAAGACGTAGTTTGGGATAGAAAGACCACAACCTTAATAATTTCACTGAATATTTTATCAGATTACTGCATCTATCAATCAGATAGTTGAAGAGTAAGATGCCTGAGTGATGGATTATAGCTCCATTATTTAGGGGACTGAGCAGATAACAGTAGTATTAGCAGTGTACTGAACAACTATATAGTGGCCTTATACAGTATGCAAATATATTCAGAAGTAAAGATACAAGTGTGGCTCCATGTAGGACACCTGTGTTCACTGTGGGGAAGGTTGAGAAGGTGGATTGACAGTGATTTACACATTGGGTTCTGTCAGTCAAGAGCTCTTAAACCATGCAGTGGATTCAACAGACAGATTAAGGCCTTTTATGGTTTGTGGCAGTGACACTATGTTGCATTCCTTAGAGAGATCAAGAAAGATAGCTGAAACTAGTTGGTTATTTTCTGAATATCAATTGTGTTGAGAAAAATATAGTAATGCCGCCATTGTATTGTGGTTTGGTAACATGCCCTGCTGCAAAGGGACTAACATGTTATTAAATAGGAGGTCCTGAAGTAGTTGGTTGTGAACACACCTTTCTAGTACTTTTGACAGGGAGGACAAATAGCTATAGGTCTATAGTTCTGTACCTCATGAAAAGTTTGCTTCCATACTTAGGGACATTAGGTTCCATGTATTTTAGTTGTTGCCCTTGTGACAGGATTTACAGAGAATGTGAGTACGTCTACAGGTTTAGTGAGTTCATGAATGTGGGGTGTCAGTAGATGACTTTTTTGACTAGTGAAAATGTTGTGTTAAACTGGAAGCTGGAAGGAAGCACACGCAACTTTGTATCTGTCGTGTTTAGCCTTGTTTAGTCTTTGGCTTGGTTGCAGTGGTTTGTAAGGTTTTAGGAGGTTGTTATTGTATAGCCAAAGGTTTATAGGTTAGTCAGACGGTTGGTTTATAGATTCATAGATTCATAGGTAAGTACTGGGCTACCTACCCTTGTGGGCCATTTTAAGCCTAGCCAATTTCCCTCAATGGTGAGAATCAAATCCTGTATCTTGTACCTGAAGTAAGCATCTTAACAATTACACCAACTTCCCACCCCTGTGAGTGTAAGTGTAAATAGTATTTTTTTTTGTCTTTACTTACTGTTGGTTTGATTTGATCACCTGGTGTTCTATAGTTTTAATAGTTGGAGGAATTCTACTGATGTGCCAGCATCTTTATGCATTTTCATTTTTTCATTAGCTGCTTTGCTGCTTAGGCAAACCAAAGGGCCATCTTTGTCCTCACTCATATTTTTTTAAGCGGGGATTATGCATTCAATATGGTTATGAAGATATTGTTGAAACTTTCAATTGCTTTGTCTAAGGGGAGGTAGCTTAAGGATTTCCACTGACATAGATGCAGTTTGATTAAAAGACATCTGGGATAATGTTATTTAGATTTTGAACATGGTTTTAGATAGGGCTACTACTGCAGTTTCTGATGGCTTAGATTAGGTACTAGTTACGATCTCAAGGAATGTACCTGCTCATTCACTTTTTCAGGACTTGGGATACAAATCCATTCTAGAATTGAGGAGTTTATCTGTGGCTTTGCCATACATTGAAGGGTGAAGCTGCAGCTGTGGGCTTGGGGGTTGGCATAAGAGGTTGGGGGTTGCCATAATGGTTGAGCAGTTAAGGTATTTAACACACAGATGCAAGGTACGGCATTTGATTCTCACCTTGGGAAGCATGGCTAATCTTGAAATGGCCTCCCGGGGTTATTAGTCTAGTAATCACCTATGAAATAGTTTATAAGGAAATATTTTAAGACTCAGGATAGAATATCTTCTAGAATTTGTGGTTCATTTTTCAGAGATTTATAGGGCTATGATTAATAGTGATTTGCTTTGATTTATTTCAAGTAGGCTGACTAGGGCATAAACATTACTAAAGGCTGGAATATAATGGATAAAGGGCTGGATTTTGGATTTACGTAGCTGCATGCTGTGCTTCCAGGTCATTTGGTTTTGTGGTCAAATCCTAGTAGATTGCAATGTTGTGGTAGCACATTTTCATCTTTAATGATTTTTATTTCCAGGTTACTGTTTAAAAAGGATGTTAGGAGTGTGGAAAACTATCAATGAGTGATGTTTGGTTATTTTACTACAAATACTTTGTGTGCTTAAGTTATTAGATTTTAAGTTGTATATTTAATTTGAGTTACTATTTGCAGGTTTTTAGCCTGCTTGGTGCATTTTTTTTGGAGAGGCGTAGGGGCTGGGATTTGGATGTATATCTTCAGACCTTTGAAGTTTGGTAAGGATTAAAGATCTGGTTGTATAAAGGCATATACATTTTTGACAAATGAAAGATGAGGGAGGAGAACAGTCTTTGACATTGTGTGTCAGATACCTGAACTTTTAAAAAAGTATTGGGCGGGTTCTATAAACTTTGTTGGCAATATAGAGAGTGAAGGGTGATTGGTGATGAGGCATGATGGGCATGGATGAGCCAGGATGGAAAGAGTTATGGTCACAGCATGTTATGGTAGGAAATTGTAGGATGAAACAGGCTGATGTGATTGTAATTATGGGTAGCACTGTATAAGTGGATGTACAGGTAGTTTGGCTGTGAAATTGGTTAGTGGGGAAAATCAAAGAGGTTATTTAGTTACTTCTTTGGACAGGATCTGATATAATAGAGGTGATATGTGGGTGATGATGATTCAGTAAGTAAGCAATAGATTCTCTACCTGAGTGTCTGATCTATATATTGTTGAAGGGTGCTAAGGAAATGTTAATGGAAATAATTTGTGTTTAGTCAGCTGTTTAATTTTCTGAGGAAAAAAGCAATGGCAGGGGTAGAAGTACTGATTAAGAGTAAGACTGAGTGGGGCAATTTCTTAAGTATGTTTCAGGAAGGTGGGCATGATGTGTGTGTGTGCGTGTATGTGTGTGTGTGTGTGTGTGTGTGTGTGTGTGTGTGTGTGTGTGTGTGTGTGTGTGTGTGTGTGTGTGTGTGTGTGTGTGTTGATGAATTGGGTTGGTTAATTTTTATGTAAAAGGGTTGGATTAGAGAACTTAGCATAGTGGTGGTAGAGATTTATAGCAGTATGATATGTTTGTTAGAAAAGTCTAGGTGAGTTGGAATTATAAATGAGATACAGTGTTATATAAGAAAAGGGGAGTATGGAAATTGGGGGTAGGGTAGAGTAGTGAAGAAAAGTTGAGTGGAGCAATGCTGAATGGTTTGGGGCCAAACCAATTCTTCCAGAAAGTATCTTTCATACAACAGCAATATATAAAGGCAGACTCAACATCATATATTGACACTAGTAGTGACTATGTAGTAATAGCTTAATTGTAAGAAGAATGCATTAACATGATAATATGTTCTGTTTTGCTCATACTATCCACTGACAGAGTATGTTGTCCAAAATCAAATGATGGCAGTGGCATCTTTTGCTGAGGTTTAGGCTGAGGCATGTATACTGGGTTGATATTGAAATTATGCAGTAACATTGGGACTAATGTACTTAGTTTGTAGGATATTTTTTGTTGGAGAGGGCAGTTTCATAGGAAGCTGCCATCCATCATAGATATAAAAAAAAAAATCCAAATAGAGGATGGTGGCAATTGGCCTGAGACAGACTGAATGGGGGAGAGGAAAGGTTAACTGCTAAAGTACTGGGGAATGCCTATACAGTGAGGTAGTTGAAAGCCAACATGTATGTGGGGCCAAACCATAAGTGTCCTTCACAGAAAATAAAACAGTCTATGAAAGTGTATTAAATAAGCTGAAGTCAGCATAAGGTAAAAGTACCATGCTCCAGGAGCAAATGCCAGCACAATATGTAAGTATAATGAAATAGCAAGAGCTACGTTAAAGTGCCTAGGAAAAACTATAATGCAGAAAAAAAACAATATTCATGAATAACTGAAGTGCTACAATGTTACACTATTACACTGTTTACACAAGAATGCCCAATGCCAAAATGTTTGTCAGTAACAACAGACACAGGCTGCAGTGAAACATCTCAATACTTGACAAAATAAGAAATGAAATTTGCTTTAATAATTGAAGTGCAGCTATATATCACAATATGTTCTACATGCTTGCTAATTAAAGAGAAAGGTGAACATAAGTGAGGCTGTTCTAGGTTGCCAGCTGTGGCCACCTTGGATAGATATGTACATTTGTTACTTATTTGTTACTCCATATAGTTATTTAATGTCATCTGTACTTTTCTGCTCTATTGTGTCATATTAGTACTTCCAAAATGTGGCCTATTTATGGCTACTTAACAATTTTTGTTGTGGCTTACACTCACAATATCATGCATATTATTAGTTGAAAGTTGGTATGTCACAATTTTATTCTTCTTTTTTCTATACCATGGACAGTTATACATTATTGTGAAAATAATAACTCTACTATTGCTCAACTCTTTTTTATTGTCACACCATAGTCATAACTGTGCTCCAGTCCAGGCAAGCCTGGTCATAGTCGTATGCTGTTGACACATGAATGCTACTTCTGTTATCATTAATGGGACTAGTTGCCATCCTCCACACTTAATATCAACACTTCCCTATAATGAATTATTGCGAATCTCAAGATTAACTAGTGATGAACAACAAAAAGAATTAGAAATTGAGTTGACTTGTCAGAAATTTATCAAAAGAGGTTATAGTGTAGAAAGTGTAGAACAAGCTAAAAATAATTTGAATTTTAATAATCAGACTCATAAACAAATAAAATATAGGGCTAAATCAGATAAAAATGTGTATAATCAACAAGTGGATAAAATGTTTTTTGTTACAACATATGGAACATATACAGAGAAATTAGTAGAAATTGTTATGTTTTATTGGACACATTTGTTACAAGATCCATGCTTGGGTGAATTGTTACCTCAAAAACCTATGGTGTCTTATAGATGTGGAAAAAGTATTAAAGATATGCTAGTTCATGCTTATTTTATTTTTTCTGCTGCCAGTTTAACTAAATGTATTTCTGATTATGGTTTTAAAGCATGTGGTCATTGTAGTATATGTAACCAAACAGTAAATTCTTTTGACTGTATAAATGGATAGAAATTTAATGTGAATGGTAATTTTTGTTGTAACACAGAGGGTATTGTTTATGTACTCAAATGTGAATGCAATTTATTTTATATAGGTGAATCAAAAAGGAGTTTTCGAGTCAGGTTCTTAGAACATCTGAGAAATATTAAAAATGAAAAGGTAGAAAGCCCTTTAGGCTTTCATTTTAAAAAATATTATAACAGTGATGGTAAGAATTTAACAGGCACAATTTTGTAAAAAGTACATTGTGTGAAAGGTATGTGCTTGAAGAATAAACTACAATGGAAAGAAGCACTGTTTATTTTAAAATTTGACACTCTACACCCTAAGGGGTTAAATAGAGAGCTTGATTGGAAATGGTTGTTGTAATTAAGTGTTTTTTTAATTGTTTTATTAGAATTGTTTTTTACTATATAAAGGAATGAGAAATGGGTTTTGTTATACTCTGTTAAAAGGCTTATGCCGAAGCGCTGGAGAACATCAATTGTTGGTACTATAAAATAAATTCTTTGGATATACTGGCTGAGCCGTTTCTTGGACTATTTTTCCTTCTTGGTGGTTTAACATTCCTTTAGGAGTTGTTTGAAGCTATGACTATCTGTCTTTTTCAGGATATTCTGGGGCAATAGGTTCCACTGTTTGGCTACTTTGAAGTATAAGAGAGAGTCACCAAAGTAATTATGGGACGTAGTTACCTTAAGTATAAGATTACCAGATGATCTAAGGGTCCTTGGATTGGTATTTAGTTGCACTAGGTTGGAGCGTGCAGGGCAGTTTTCAGGTTTGTGGATAATGGAGTAGTCAGTGTTGAGCTGACTGAGTGATAACAGAATTGGAAATTCAAGCCAGTGCAGTTTTTGAAGCGCAAGGCAATGATGGGTCATGTTGGGTATATTAGCAGCAAAATTTGCTATTTTGTTATAGCAGGAATCAAGTGGATGTAAATCAGACATGTGCAGGTTAGTGAAAAGTTGAGAACAGTAGATTACAGTAGATAGGAAGTGGGATTTAACTGTGATTAGTCTGGCATTTTGAGTAAGGTAAGGTTTGGCTCTATATAGTACACCAAATTTGATGTGAACTTTCTTAATTGTGAGTGACATGTGTTTATCAAATGTTAGGTTGTTGTCTATTGTGACACCAAGTAATTTTGTTTGGTTAACTGGTTCTATTATAGTGCCATTAGTGGAGTAGATGGAGAGAGGAGGTGGTTTTGCTTTATATTTCCTGTTATAGAGAAGATCATTAATTTTATTTTGTTTGGGTTTAGGATGAGTTGAAGTTCACTTAGGTAATTTTCAATATCTAGAAATGACTTTTGCAGTCTATCGTAGAGTTCTCAGGGTGTGGCAGCAGAGCAAATAAGAGTGGCATCATCAGCATTTGAATGATAGAAGCGTATTTAGTGCCAGTGTTTAGACTATTTGTGAATATAATAAAAAGGAGAAGGCCAAGGATGGAACCCTAAGGAACCCCAGTAGAGACTGGGAGGAGTGTGGAGAGTTTATTGTCCCATTTAATTGCCTGTTGTCGATTAGTAAGGTAGCTAAAGAACCAGTTGCGAGCTGTAGAGTTGAGGTTGAAGGAGGCTAGAGTGTTCAGTAGTAGTTGGTGGAATACCATATCTAAAGTTTTGGACATATCAAGGAATATAGTATAGACTAGTTGTTCATTGTTTTTGAGGAGGTTGATGTAGTTAGTGAAACTTATGAGGGCTGTGGAGGTACTGTGTTTTGGACAGAAGGCGTGCTGCGAACTAGGTAAGAGTTTATCTGTACTGAGGTGGTCTAGGAGCTGCTTATGGATACATTTCTCTAAGATTTTGGCTAGGGGTGAAAGAATGGAAATGGGCTGATAATTAGAGAAATCTTTAGATGGGCCTCCCTTGTGGAGGGAAATGATATGGGATATTTTCCAAAGTATGTGGACATATTGTTCTGCGATGGAACGGTTGATCAGGATAGATATGGGATAGGCGATGGAGCTTGCAGCAATTTGTAAGAAGTCATTAGGGAGTTGGTCAGCTGCTAGACAGGTAGGTTTTAGTTTTGATAGGAGTTTTTTAATATAAGAGGTTTGTATGGGTTTTAAAAAGAAGTAGTTGGGTTTAGAGTTAGTGGAGGTAGGCACTAAAAGGGGTTGGTTAGATATGTTGTTGTTTAAAAGTGAGGTGATAGTTGTGATATAATGAGAGTTAAATTGGGATGCTAAGCATTCAGTGCTATTTGTTGTAGATGGTGCAGGGGTACAGGTTTTGCCAGGACTGAGGATGTAGTTAATATTTTGTCAAAATTTGTGAGGGCTATTTATGTGTTTTTGCTGACAGGCTAGAAAATATTTTATTTGTCAGATAATATTTGCTTTTTAGTTAGGTTTCTTAGTTGTTTGTAAGAGGTGAAGTTTTCTGAGGATTTGGAGATTTGATAAGCAGTCCAGGCTCTATCCCTTAGTTTAATGAGAGATATAGCATCTTTGGTTATCCAAGGTGGGTTTTTGGCTTTGGAGCATATTTTTTTCTTATTGGAGCGAGGTTATTAAGGATATTGAAGTTATCATTAAACTATTGTATAGCTTGGTCTAGGTGGAGCGATTTTAGAGGTGATCAGTTACAGTTTTGAAGTAGGGAATTTAAGATGGGAGGGGAAAAATTTAGTTTGTTGAGTATGTGTTTGAAAATGAAATTACAGGGGGAGTGGATGTGTTTCCTTAGTAGAAAGTTAGAGGAATAATCACTGAGAGAATTGGAGAGGCACCCAGCCTGGTGAGCAAAGTTGGGCTTATTAATTAGTATCCAGTCTAGAATAGATTCTTTCTTAGTGTGTTTATCAATTCTAGTGGGGAAACATATAGTTTGGGTGAAATTAAATAGATTGATAAAATTGGAGGGGTTGTCAGATGAGCAAGATAGCCAGTCCAAGTTGAAATCTCCTAGCACTACAGTTCCTTAGTTGAAAGTAGAGGATGCCCAGGATAGACTTTCAATGGTAGATAGATTATTTCCTGGTGGTAGGTAGGAGGCAATAATTATGATGGTTTTATGTGGATTTACTTCAAATCAGATGGTAAGAATTTCTGCTTCTGATAGATCTGGGGGAGTAAAGATTAATTTTTCAATTTTGAGGACATTTTTATACATGATGACAATGCCTTCACCATGCTTGTTCAGCCTATCTTGTCTAATAACATTATAATCACTAGTAAGTATTTCCTCATCTTTAATGTGGGGTTTTAGCCATGTCTTGGTAATAATTACAGGAGTGTAAGTAGCTAGGGCTGCATGAAATTGACTAGTTTTTTGTGATACTTTTGATGTTAAAATAAGTTATGAGTAAGTCTGATTTTTATTTTTTAGGGGAGGAAGGTGGAGGGTAGTATTTGCAGGTGTTGTGGCTGTTATTGGGTAGGATGGGAGTATCTGTGTGGGTCCTGGGTTAGGATATATGTCAGCTTGGAGTGTGATTTCTGATAGTGAGTGTAGAAGAAGAGAGAGTTTGAACTTGAATATATAGGAAGGAGAGTTGGGGGTATGGACATATAGTGGAAGAGTAATATGTTAGAGTTAGTGTTGAGGTTAAAACAGATGTGAAAGTGGATATTTGGTTTTGTATGGTAAGTAATAATGGGAGTGTAGGAGAGGGGTAGTGTGTTATGTTTCATGTGATGAAGGTAGTGGAGCAGGAGGCTAGGTAGAGAATAACGAGTAGGAGATAGTTGTTCAAAAGAGTGGTGATAACTGACATGGTGAAATAATAGGGAAATAGGAGAAAATATGGCTGGGTTGGTGTGTGCAGTCTAGTAGAGAGAGAAATGGACTGATAAAGTGATGTGGTAGGAGAGTCAGCATTATGTGAGGGATGAAATAATGGTTAGTGAGGTGGGAGGGGAGAAAATGAAAGAAATAATTGATTGTGGGCGGCTGCAAGTTATAGGATAATGAGTTATAAAGGTGTGGTTTAGTTTAATAAATAAAAGAAAAGTGGTGGTGGGTAGGAATGGGGCAGGGTTAAGGAGTGGAGTGAGGTTCATAGGTATTTACTGGGCATGCAGTCCATGTGACCATTAAGAAGCCTTGCCCAAATTCCCAACTCCCCCAGAGCACTATCTGGTTAAGTGACTTGCTTAAGGTCACACAGTAGGCAAACAAAGGTGGAAAGATTTAAACCCTGTACCCTTGGCACAGGAAGCAGCTCATTAACAAGTCAGAGCTGTAGTCCTCGGCACTAACTGTTTGAAACACAAAACAAAGACAATTACTCAAATCATTTACAGTTTCAATAGTTTGAGTAGTTGTACTAGTAAGTGCAATTTGCAATTGACACAGCTCAAAATATGTGCATTATAAACATACAGAAAAAATAAACAACCGTGTTCTGTCTCCTACAGGTTGCCAAAGGGTGACCTGTGCCTGGCTTACAGGGCAATCTCTGACCAAGCCTTGATGAAAATGTTACACATTTGTAAATCAAGCCTCACTCACTCTAGGGATCTTAAACTAGCCTCTGACATGAACAGGTCATGCTGGAGGGATAGATACATCTCACAGTGACTGCCACTTCTCTGGAACAAGGTTCCAATTCATGACTCTCTTAACCTACATGAATGGATGGGTGACCGTAAATTCACTCCTGGGGTGGTGCCCATGTTCCTCTGGACAGAGGAAGTTGATATTAACTACCATGGACCCTTACCTCTGTGAACTTCACTCAGCTATCGACAATTGGGACAACTCGGAGTAAATATGGCTAGGCTTATAAGGGCTTTAGGGATGTTAGCCTAATAACCTTTTATGAATCTATAAGGGATGTTTGCAATGAGTAATATCCAGAGTCAGCACAGTAAAATGGTGCAGATCCCATTAGAGACATATAATGAGAAATGTTAATTTGTTACTGAGGAAAGCAAATGCCAGCTTACATATCTGCACACCGAACAATGTCACTTGAGAAAAGATGCAATTACAAAAATATTGATGTTTATACAATACAAAAGAAATGAAAAGAAAAATAGGAAGGAAACAAACTATAAAATCAGCCACAGAATTCACAGCAAATATGTCAAGTGTGTACCAATGAAAGCAAATCTGTTTTATTTTTAGATTTTCTTTACCTTTAGCTGATGCGAGAGTCTCTTTTTTATCTTTTCTTTTTTCTTTTCTTTTTTTTTTTTTACAGAGAAGTCTTCTGGTTGGAAACAGTCCTCGATTTTCCTGTGCTGATACTATACCACATGACCTAAGTGCAGACACAGATGTTCATCGTAGTCCAAGACCACCAAAAGGTACATCTGTTTTATGCTTTTCTTAAATTCATTTTTTTATTTAATTGCGATTTGCTGTTTAGTAAACAAAATGAAATCAAAAGTTATTCTGAATGTTGCAGAAATACTATAGTCTTAATGGATTCATATGAGACTTCATATAAGACTGTTTAGTGCAGAAGAATACATGTTACAGTACTGCAAAGTACAGCAGAGATAGCTCATGTTGTTCTACTAAAATATTAAGTAATGCCAGACATATTAAAATAACATATAAATGGCAGGACTAACTGGAAATCACACAGGAGTAACTGTGCCTGATGGACTGACCTCCATTTCGCAAAAGTCACATTTCATTTAGGTGACACTGCATATTTGGTTCAGGAGTGATTCGACAGCTTTAATAGCTGATCCTTTGAAAATTATGGCGCAGCATTCATCACCGTGACCCGGCTTAATGATAAGCCCCTCATTCTTGGAAGCATGTTTTGCAGATTGTACTGAGTGACATTGTAGCAGATTAGGTTGCACTGGTGGTGAAGATGTAATGAGGTTTAATGCAGATCTAAACCACAGAGTTACAAGATGAGCGGAAGTATAATGATTCACAATCCACCAGCAAAGATGAACAAATTTCTGGAGAAACTTGACATCTTCACCAAAACTGCTTGAGCCCTTATGTAAGTCATCATCATCATCATCTTCTTTCGGCTGTTCCCGTTAGGGGTCACCACAGCAGATCACCTGTTTCCATTTCCTCCTGTCCTCTGCGTCTTGCTCTGTCACACCAACCACCTGCATGTCCTCTCACCACATCCATAAACCTTATCTTAGGCCTTCCTCTTTTCCTGTTACTTGGTAGCTTCATCCTTAGCATCTTTTTCCCAATATACTCAGCATCCCCCCTCAGCACATGTCCAAACCAATGTAATTGTGCCTCTCTGGCTCTATCAGTGATAAATACTCAAATTTGGCTCACAGAAGAAGTTACTGTCTAATCCTTGAAGAAGGAGACTCTTTACACCTCAATTTCTAATGATTTGTGACACTTTCTGATGTGATGACAGAGGAAACTTGACTTCTTCAACACATCTATCTTGTATTCAGTGTATTAGCATTTACTAAGCATCCTTTCACAGTGTTTTTGGGCCATTGCAACCATTTACCCCGTTTAGGTTCTACTGGTCTAGCAACTGTCTTGTATAGATTCATCCATAATGAGGCTAGAGATTAGATGCATTGTCTTTTTCTTACATTGGTGTAATTACTGACTTTGTCAGTATTGTCAGCCATTAGAATCAGAATCCCTGTATGAGAGAGTGCAATGATGGGTTTTGTTATCAACAAAAAAGACAAAAGTGGTAGATTTTATTTTAAGTAATCTGGAGTTTCTGGGTGTTGTTAATGGATTGGAGTGACAGTAATGATAGCCCATATTCAATCTTGGGTATGAGGATATTTTTTTATTTTATTTATTTATTTTTATCTATCTTTTGTTGACCCGGTTATTCCCACTAAGCTAGTAACTTCTTTTCAGAGGAGACCCAAGGGGGTATTTATACTGCTAGGGGAAATTTGGCCAGGGCACCAGAGAACTTCCTACTTGTTTCATTTGATGCTATGGGATCTTTTACATCCATCTAAGCTACTGCCAAGTGAGGCAGATGGGGTCTTGGTTTAACATGTTATCCAAAGGATGACACATTCAGGAGTGTAGCACCCCACTTATGCTGCACTGCAGTGTCAGCTATCTATTTACCTGTTGTGAGAATAGATCCCACAGCCTTCTGTACCAAAGGTGAGGGTGCTACCCATTGCGCCATTGACACTGCTATATATTCATAGTTATTGCTTGTGAGCTATGGGTGGGAGTACATGGGATATTCTGTAGCAGCACTTCAAATGAGTGAGTGTTTTGGTAACAACCATCTCAGTATGAGGGGTAAAGGATAGAGTGGGATCAAGGGTGATTCCTAGATACTTCTGTTGTGAGATGTCATGTATGATATTGTTTGAGTTGTATTTTATTTCAATAGAAGGAAGCTCAAAAAGTTTTTGATGACTGGTAAAGAAACAGTCAAGCTAGAGTTGGTGGGGTTGATGATCAGCAGATTTTTGTTTGTCCATCTAGAGAGATTCAAGAAATTATTTTGGAGGTTTTCTTGAAGATCTTGAATGCTCTTATTGGAAGCAAGATATAGTAAGCGATCAACATACATAAGCAGGCTGATTTGCTGGAGGTCTAATGTGATGTCATTTATAAACAGTGAAAAGAGTAAAGGACCAAGGATGGACCATTGAAATACCTCTGTGTTAAGTGTACCTGGCTCTGAATATATGTTTTAAGAATAAATCTAAAATCCTATGTTTGTGAGGCAGCTATTAAACCATTGCACTGTATTGTGACCAAAGGTGAGTTTGATAAGTCTGCAGGCCAGTAAATCACAGCTAAAAGTTTCAAATGCTCTTGTCAGATCAATGAAGACCTCACCAGCAATAACTATCTTAAACCTGACTGTAATAAGCCCCTCAGATTTCTTTTAGTGAAGAAGTCAAAACAGTCTCCATGTTCAGGTACTGGGGATTCTGATTGGGCCTATCTCTTGGCTTCTCTCATACATAAAAAAATGCAAGATAAACCCTTTAAAATGTATAATCATTGGATAGCATTAACCATTTTGCCAGAGGTGAAAAAGATGTGATCTCATTCCTTCTGTGTGGCGCTTATTACCATTTCATACTTCATAAATAAATAAAATGACCAGTTTGTTTTCTCTGTTTTCACTTTTGGCTATGTCAAGCTGAAACATGTCTTCACGTAACTGACACCTGGATAATGGCAATTTTATTGACTCTAACTTTTAATAGTTAGGCACTTCCCCATCTTTTCCTGGTTTAATTTCTCCAAGTCTTTTGGGTTTCTAATACCAAGATGGGAATGTACCCCTTTCCTAAGTCAAAGTATGATTAAAGTTCATGAAATTAGTATTCATTTAATCTTTGATGTTAACCAAAAGTTTTGTTAGCAGCACCTGCAATGTGCCCAGAATTGACTCCTGCAACTCATATGGAGTCACATGTATCAGTAACATATCTAAATACGACTGTAAATTCTTTTTTTATGAAACTCTTTGCTCCTGTTACTATTAGGACTGTCTGGGTATCCTTCTCCCACATTGCCCTCATTTCTACCTGCAAATCCTGTTTTTTTATGACTTTGTGTACCTCTGTACGTAAAACACTGGGTGTAACAATTTCAATGATCAATGCTACTTTTGCCTTCTTTTCATGGACTACTGTATTTGGTTTTCTAACATCTATTTTTTGAACTGTTGGTAATGGGTGATCCCATGTGAATGATGTGATATAAACTCCATTTTCTATAATGTTCCCAATGTTTCTCAACTATTCCAGTATTATGTTTGCTCAATCTCCAATGCAACAGTCTTGTTACATTATTATACCTTTCAGTATACAGGACTTCTACTATTAGTGTATCATACCCCAGCAACAAGATGCGTAACTGTTTCCAATTCTGTTTTACAAAACCTGCATTTGTCTGTTTTTCTAACATGTTCAATGGACTTTGTAAACCAATGTGTAAGTAGTCCATTATCTTGGGCCACCAATATTAGTTTTTCATCTTTTGGTTTAAACTCACCTCTCCTTAACCATTCCTGAGCTAGATCCTGATTGACATGAGGTTGTTCCAGGAGTTTTCTGTACTTGCAACTATATTTTCCACATTTCTTGCCTTCTCATCTGATCCTTCACCTTACATCCTTTCTTTTGTTTTTTGGCAGATTTAATTGCTGCCTGATTTTTGTCTACTTCTGGTTTGATTTCTCTTCCCACTTGATACAGATATGCTTCTGTTAAACTAAGCAGGGAAGTCATCTTAGACTTATTCTCCTCATGTTTTAAAACTGTCACTGTTTGGATCTTGTGAGGTCAGCAAATATGTATGCAGTCTTATGATTGCAGATCTATATATGTAATCAGTTTCTAGGAGGCCAAGACCTCCTTTAGAATGTGGAAAATATATTAGCCTACACTGATCTTTATAAATCATTTGATAAGCAGGAAGCATTTTTCTTGTTTTCCTGTCCAAATGATGCAATACCTTTTAGGGCCAGTCAGTCACCCCAAAACTGTAAGTTAGAACAGAAAGAGCAGATTGGTTTATATCTTGGACTTTGTACCTATATATCAATGCTGTTTTCAGTATTAATTTTAGTATTCTAAAATATTCCTTACTTACTTAGAATACAGAAGAATAACCGCAAGAAACACGACCAAATATAAAATAAATCATCACAACCGCTTTCACCTGCATTGTAGTAGGGCGAAAGCGCTTGTGTTGATTTGTTACATTAATACATTATTTTGTCAGTGAGCCAGTCTTGGCATGCCCGAACCGCTTGGTTTTATTTTATATTCCTTACTTAGTTTTACTTGCATTTGTTCATGTTTTATTGGTGATCCTTCATCAGTTCCCAAATATTTATACAGGCCTTCCTGCTCAAGCTCTTTTCTTTTATATCACATTCCTGTCCCAGACTGATATTTTCTTGGTGCTACAGCTTTCCTGCTTTAAATGTTGCTTTTGCATATTTATCAAGACCAAATGACGTTCTTATATCATTTGAGAAAGTTTTTATCACTTCCAGCTGTGCTTTTAGTTTCTTATCTGATGAACTATATAGTTTTAAATCATCTACAAAAAAGAGACGACAAGTCTTTAGACTGTTGTTTTCTGAGAACCAAATTGTAGCCATGACCTAATCTAAGTAGACAGCTAAATGTATTAAGGGCAATACAAAAGAGCAGCAGTGACAGAGTCACCTTGGAATATCCCCCTCTGAATTTTTATCCCTGGGATATTCCAGGGTGACTCTTTGTCACCGCTGCTCTTTTGTCTTGCCCTTTTGTATTGTGACCATTTCTATGTTGTCTGTGATTTTCTGACCATAACTGCTTACAAAGTGACAAAGAAAATGCATGTGGAATATAATTAAGATTATATTTTTACTACTTAATTCATCACTGTGTGCAAGTATGTATCAGTTTATTCTCCGTTAAAATGGGCTGTTGTGATTACAGGAGGAAGAAGTGGCATTTCTTGGCCCACATTTGCCATCGCTCATAATAATGCAGCATCATCAGGCCATACCAGCATGACTAGTTATAACACACGATCTGGCAAACTCCGCATACAAGGTATGTAAGTGCACTTTGATGCCTTTCATTGCACACAAAACCATAAATTATCAAACAGGGGCCAGATGTATGCTGATTAAAAAATAAAGACTGTTAAAGTTTAACATTTTAAACTTATTCAATATACCTGCAGAAAGTAAAAATAGTTGGTAAGTTTCTTTATCAAGCCTTGATTTATTCTGATAGTTTGTAGAAATAATAAAAAAAAATAACAGTATTACTGAAGCAGAATAATGTCAGAGAAGGTCTTGGAATTTTTACATGTGGAAATTGTATTTGTTTAGAATTAGTATGATAAAATCAAAGGGGTATAAACCAGAAGTCATGATATTACTTAAACTTCTTTATTTCTGTCTGAAACTCTATCTCTGTGTCTGCATCTGTCTTTGTCTGTCTGTCTCACTACACATATACAAACACACACACACACACACACACACACACATATAAATATAAATATACATATATACACATGCACATATAAATACACACACATAAACTGTACATACACTCAGACATCTCTGTCTCTCTCTCTACCCCCCCCTCTCTCTCTATATATATATATATATATATATATATATGTATTATATATATATATATATATATATATATATATATATATATATATATACATATGTATAGAAGTCTATTGTGTATGACCAAACTACCCTAATGTCGAATGTAAAACACTGACAAAATAAGTTTGAACATACACAATAGTGAACCACCGATATTAAATCTAAAAAACCCTGTAACGCTATCTTCAAATTTGTCTGAATAGTGTCAGTGTTATGGGAAGGTTTCAGTGATGTTAAGGTGGGGTTAGGGTGGGGGGTAAGGGGCAGCGTTTGGGTAAGCACCAATTACTAAAGAGAGCGGGGGGCTTATTTACATTTGCTAAGTCTGAGATGGCTTTTTTTTAGAATATTCCCTTTTGTCCAGGATGTGATGATCTTGGAGTTGGTATATATATATATATATATATATATATATATATATATATATATATATATATATATCTATATATCTATATATATATATATATATATATATATATATATATATATATATATATATATAAGTTTAGGGGGTTCAGAAAAAGAAGATTAAAGAAGATTGATCTTTGAGATTCTCTCTTTTTGTGGGTTTTTTAATCTTTTTTTTTTTTGGCTTGTCGTCCTTCTGCATTTCAAATGCTGACTTTTCAATAAGACCCTGCTTAAACTTCCTGTAGATATATGTAAATGGCAGGGATAAGGCATTAACGCAGTGAAGACTCTAACTTAGCAGGGTCTTTCTTTGAATTAATACATACACACACACACACACACACACACACACACACACACACACACACACACACACACACACATATAAATATACAAAATATATTTATATATGTATATATATCATGTAATCTGTAAAAGTGGATGCCTATAAGATCAAGGCATTTATTTATTTATTTATTGACATTTGATGTGCTAGACATAGTTTAAAGCCATTGTAAGCTCCCCAGTCAGGATACATGCGTGTTTATGATTTGTTTAATTTTACTCCCTTTCACTTGAGCTTTTCCATGTTCACACTACCGTAGGCAAAGTCCCATACCATAGGCCTCTCTCTATAACCCAGAAAACTAATAACATTTAGACATTCTGGAGACAAGTGCTGGGCAACATTAACTACTCCACTATAAACTGTAAGTCATACACAACCCCAAACATACACACCCTGGGATTCCTAGACTTTGTAAACACAAACACCCTGGACCAGCTAACCCTGGATTTTTTAGGAATTATTCTAAGGCAAAATTCCTACTATCAAGTGACACCCTGGCAAGTAACCAGACCTCCTACCCAGAGAACACCTCTGTCTATGCAGAATTATTCAGCTAAACCCTGTACAATTATGTTAATGGCTGCATAGAGACAGCTGCACCTATCTGGAAGAAGCACAGAACAGACTCAAAAAACTATCCACCCTGGTGGAATCCCAGCATCAATAGGCTATATACCAAAAGGAAGAAAAGGAAAGAAATTAGTGGCAACAATTAGGAAGTGTACTGCCCTGCAAGGTAAAAGCTCACTCATCAATCTAAACAAACAATTGAGTAGGCTATGCAAGTCTATCAAAGACAAATTTGAAGGAAAATAATCTTCCAGGCCAAGGACAATCACAAGACATTCTTCATCTTTGTCCATAACATCAAAAACAATACACAACAATGGCATGTGCGATGCCTAGGGCATATTAACGAATTTGTGTGCTGGCTGACCTGGATGCTATCACGATTCCCACATCTGGCATCTAACGCAGCTGTACCAGAGATTTGCCAATGGGGACATCCCTGACGGTCACCTAGTGGGGAATGCTGGATACGCACTGGAGCCGTGACTGATGACACCCTTCAGAAATGCACACGCACCCGAACAAGAACTCCATAATGAGGCACATACGCAGACCAAAGTTATAGTAGAGCATGTGTTTGGGATGCTCAAGTCATGATTCCGGTGCCTGGATACATCTGGTGGAGTCTTGCAGTACTCACCAGCTACATGTACCCAAACTGTCCTTGTATGCACCATGCTACACAATATGATCCTGTGGAAACAGCTGCGTACTGTAGTGTGACAAACTAGTTAGATAGGAGTTCTAATCCCAGACTTGGCAACTGTGTGTGTGTGTTTGTGTGTCTGTCTGTCTGTCTCTGTCTGTGTAGAGAGCAATGCTTTTTAGGGTAGTCACACTCCCTACAATTCAAATGCTCAACTTTGGCAAGGCTGCTGATGTCATCCATCTAGAAATACACCTCTGGGAAGGTTGTAGCCCAGTAATCTCTGTAGCACGTCTGTAACTGCGTACTGCTGTAGTGTGATAAAGTAGTTAGGTAAGTGTTCTAATCCCAGACATGGCACGTTTGTGTGTGTGTCTGTCTGACTCTGACTGCTGATGTCATCCACCTAGAAATACACATCTGGGAAGGTTGTAGCCCAGTAATCTCTGTAGCACATGCCATAACTGCATAGTGCTGTAGTGTGATTTAGAACTCTGGTAGGGTTCTAGTCCCACCCATGGTAGTTCTGGATGTTTGGTGTGTGTGTTTCAGTGCCTGTGTAGGGAGCAATGCATTATAGGCTAGTCACACTCAGTACATTTCAAATGCCCTAATTTGGCAATCCTCCTGATGTCATTTATTGAGAAATACACCTTTGGGGAAGACGTTCTCCAGTAATCTCCATGGTGCATCCTATAACAGCTCCATGCTGTAGTGTGATATAGACCTCTGTTAGGGGTTCTATACCCACACATGTTGGTTGTGGATGTTTTGTGTGTGTGTGTCACTGTCTGTGTAGGGAGCAATACATTTTAGGCTAGTCACACTCACTACAATTCGAATGTCCTACATTGGCAATCCTGCTGATGTCATCCAATGTGATATACACCTTTGGGGAAGGAGTACTCCAGTAATCTCCGTGGCACGTACTATAACTGCATAGTACTGTAGTGTAATAAACTAGTTAGGTAGGGGTTCTACTCCCAGACATGACAGGTGTGTGTGTGTGTGTGTGTGTGTGTGTGTGTGTGCTTGTAACTCGTATCCTGTGTGGAGGTGGGTGTGAGTGTGTGAAACCTGGGCCCAATGTGGAGTGGATTTTGCATATTTATTATATGGTGGCCCTAGTATATATCACAATGTCCACTGTACAGGGATAACAGATGTGAAATAGCTGAGGGGCTGGGGTGCAAATCCATACCCATACATGTGACATCAAGGCCAGGCAATCACAGTTAGTAACCCCAGTATTACTCAGAGCACACTCTCAACCCATGTCTCATACACACACACATCCTAGGCAACTGCAACACCTGTGGTGCCATTACATGTGACCCACAAAGGACATACCATGCCTGACAACATGCCCTGTATGGACAGATACCACTGACACCAGGGAATGCCATTAGCATGCTATCAATGTAGGTGTAGGATAAACCTGCTGTTCATTACCAGTTCCCGCCACAGGTGGGCAAGACTGGCACATCTGATGATAATCTGTGTTCACAACATGGGCCAGACACCCCAGGTACAGTTCCACATGTCACTGTACATGTATGTGGGAGGTGTGCACATCCCAGACACCGTCCATATCATGGACTAAGAAACACATACATGGCAAGCGGTGCACAGCATTGGCCACACACAGTAGTCACCCAGGTGACTGGATGGGGGATATAATACCCACCTGTGTGGGCAAATGCAGAAACTACAGCCCTAAGCCACAATGAAGACCATTGTCATGTGGCCTGATGCCAAGATATACCCATCACCTAGCCTTGTATAGCTGTCTGGCACAGTCGACCTCCATACACCTGTGCAGAAATGCATGCATGCATTTCAGTAGTGGCACCCTGTGTGTTTGTGTGTATGTTGTATGATGCGTATGATCACATCCACACTCACTACAACCCCCATTGGCATACTGAAGCATGCTGTCTGATGTCAGACACCTCCCCATACCCTTTGCTCATACAACCTCCGTATGACCCGTGTGGTGCATGTGATACCTGCACAGTAATATGTTGTGGCAATCCCACTACTGATGAGTTGTAATCCTAGCCCTGCCAAGTGTGTCAATGTGTGTGTGTCCCTGTGAGAGTGTGGCTGTGTTGACGCTGGCACCTGTTCATGCAGACAGGCACGTGTATGTCACCTACTGTATAGCTACCATATCCCTGTTGCAGATGTCACTCACCATCACATATATGTTCTGAGGACTTCACAACAGGTAACCTATGTAGCGCATCCAATAACTGCATAGAACTGTGATAGCACTACAAAGTCGTCAGGGGGTTGATAGCCTGTTCTGATAGGTGTGTGACAAAAAACATGCTTAGGTTTTACTCTCCCACCCCTCCATGACTTGTCTTTGCCTCTGTCTGCCTCTCTCACTCCCTCTCTGGTGGATGTGGAGATCTACACCTACTTTGCTTAGGCATCAGCCTGTATTTTAAGTGATGCTCATGATCAGCTGATGACCTCTGCACAAACAGCAGCCCTCCCCTAGTTGATTGCATGTGGAACAGCTGTTGTAACATTCCCACAGCCAATTCCATGGAAACACACTCCAGTATCTAGGAACATCATGTTGGTGTTGGCCCTTTTCATTCACTGTGAGCAGGAACTAGATCTGTTGTTTGGCAAACAGCATCTTAGATGAAATGGGGATTAACCTCTAACAACATACACTGTGGAAGCAGGGCAACACACAGGAGGGGGGTGTGCCTGACCTGAATACAGAATGTAAGTGCTGCTATACTGCATTTGGAGTAATGTTTGTTTAAAAGTGCGTGTGTGGGGATATGGCTGTCCTACATGTCTCAATACCTGCCATGTCATTTCTATGTTTATGAGGAATCCCCATCTGCAGGGTCATCTGCAGATTGGGCAGTGTGTTGCGCCTTTGGTGTCATGTGTTACCCACAGAGCATCTATCTGTGAACTGCAGAAGGTGGTGTGAGGATTGCAGTCTGTAGATGGTGAAAGCCGTGACAGTTACTGACTTCATATCCCTCATAGGACATATGTTGCAACAAACCCTGTTACAACAGTATATGTATGAGGTTATCACAGCAACATGTCAATATTGGCCCTGTGTATGTGCTTCCAGCCACAATTCTGTCGATCTTTGTAGATATGTCATGCATTGAGGTGCATATGTGCTGTACACCATAATTAGTGTCACCATATCTGATAACAAGCCAGTGAGACATAGGTTTATAGGTTCATAGGTTGGTACTGGGATATCTGCCCAAAGGCATATATTAGCCCAGCCACATTGTGCAGTATTCACCACCCCATTAGTAGTTCCCTAGACCCTTGTACTAGCAGCTAGTACCCTTGGCCCCTATCTAGTAGTGCTGTTGGTGTGATCCCTGGAGTGAACTTTCTGTTACCCATCCGCTCATCAAGGTTCCTCTTGAAGAGTGATAGTGAGGGGCTCTGTCTTATGTAGATCGGGACCCTGTTCCATAGTAAGGGAAGTCTCTGCGAAGGGAATCTATCCCTCCAGCATGTTCTATTCATTGTTGTGTTGAGGTTTATATCCCTAGAGCGTGTAGCTCGAGTAGATTTGGTTTTGCTAAAATGGAGCATGTTCAACAATTCTGGGATGGACATGGCTCTAGGTTTATATCTCTAGAGCGTGTAGCTCGAGTAGATTTGGTTTTGCTAAGATGGAGCATGTTCAACAATTCTGGGATGGACATGGCTCTGTACGTTAGACAGAGATCGCCTCTGAGAAAGCGGTATGCAATAGAGAACAGTCTTACCTTTTTCAATCGTGCTGCATAGGGCAACTGTTTGAGGCCAGTAATCCTCTTGGTTAGGTACCTTTGTGGTCTCTCCAGCTGCTGGAGATGTCTAGCCAGGTACATTCCAACTGGTGCATTGTACTCAATAATGGGTCTGATGAGGGAAGAGTAGAGGGGCACCATTACATCCTTAGATCTTGATGCTTGACATCAGACTGCTACACATGTTATGTACAGTAGGGTTTATATTTGATGACATAACCTGGACAATCTGTAGATGTTTGCACAGTACTGAGGTCTGTGTACTTATGGTGCGTGTCGACAGTGTGTGTATTGATAATATGTACTTTAGCCTGTGTACAGACTGTGGTAGATGTCATTGTTCTAGGTCCCGTCCTATCTGATGTTACATGCTGCTCCACTGTATGTTACCGTATTGGCTTACATGTTTGTAGGGCTATAAACACACATGTCCCATACCACAGACAGCCATCAGACCAAACTGTGTAGCAGCCCAGTATATGTAGGGTTAGTCTGTGAGTGGCACATATGAGGATGGTGTCAAACAGATAGTCCATATACTGTAATATTATGCTACCATACCATATGTGGCTGTGGCTGTGTATATGTATCCTGGGGAAGCTGATAGCTTCCACAGTTTACACTTCCTATGGGAGGCAGACTGTACTGCATGATATGTTACCAATACCAGCCTGACATCATGCAGGTGGGATGTAGTACTGTTAACATCTTGTTCCCATGTCTTGTCAGGTCCTGGTTATGGAATCTGCACCACTTGGTAGTGTATTGCAGGGTGAATGTGTTTGGCTGTGGGGGGGGGTATGTCTATTCGTACAAGACGTATATTGTTTGGGGCCTCTCAACCCCATTAACGGTGCATGAGGGCATATTTGTTTTTGTTAATCTACCACTGCTGTCTACAGATGTATGACCACATATACCTATATAGATATATATATCTGCTTACATATATATATATATATAAAACTGTGTTCGTATATACCTACATAGATATATTTCTGCGTACATATATGTACCTTGCTGTGTATATGTAGACATATAGGTGTAGACATATATATGTGTCGATGTAGGCATTTGCATGTATATATGTTCATATATATTGATATATATGTATATATATATATATATATATATATATATATATATATATATATATATTTATATATATATACAGATATATAGCTATGTTGTATCTGTTTAGATATTAATATATTTACACACACATACATGTAGATGTTGGTATACATTCTTTGTACTGTTGCATGACTGGGCTTAATGATATATTTGTGAAGACATCAGATTTATGTATATCTGGCATGGCTTAGTGGTAAATCACTTTGTCTATGGTGTGCAGGGTCCTGGGTTCCAGCCTTGCAGAGGCTGTTTATTTTGTTGCTGGGTAGAACATGGGCCATTGGATACAGAGTGATTAAGGCACTTTAAAGCAGTTGTAAGTGGGTTTGTGCGGGTTTGCACGGAGGTAAGCACTGCTAACTTCCGGTTACAGTTTCTTATACTCAGTTAGCTTCTAAACTGCTTAACCTGTATAGGCATAGCTTACACCCATGCAAACACACTTAAACCCACTTACTGCTGCTTAAAAGTGCTTACTCCCACTTACCCCAGCACTAATTTCTTTAAAAGAAAAGAAAAAGGGGTTGATAGGAAAGTGGTGAAAAAAGGGGCACAAAGAGGTGAAGACAGCAGGGAAAATAGCCAGGGATGTGCAGGAAGGGTGTAGGGAAGGTTCATAGCTGCCCATTTCTTCTACAGCAGCAGCTGTGCATTTACACTGAATTTGGATGTAGATTTGGACACTCAAACCCCTGGGTGGGGGCGAGGACAACAATCATTTGTTGTGATGCCAATTAGACCAGATTACGTGTGTCCAGTGGACACGTGTGTGAAATGGACAGCTATATATGGGGTGAGATTTTTTTGTGAGAACAGATTGCCCTTTTATTTTTTTTTCAGGTGAGAGTGGGATGTTGGGGAGGGGTAGTAGGTATATTTGGGGAGGTAGGTTGGGTAGGTTAACAGACAAGACAAGACAAACAAGACGCATACAGGGGCAGTATATGACACATGTGTGGGGTAAACAACTTGGACGGGGAGGGGTGTTTGGAAGTCACAAGCCCATGAGCCCACAAATGGAACCAGTGGGACTGAGGTCCCCACTCATGGGCATTCACCACTGACCTTCACAGCCTCAAAGGTGGCTGTGCTGGGGGCTGGGTATGAGGGGCAGACTCACCCTGTAATTGCACCACGTGACCCTCAAGCTGGTGTAGCTTGTCTCGAATCTCCTTGTCAAGCTTGCTACGCACCACGGCCCGGACCTGATGGTGGGTGACAGGTACCTCTCCGCCCCCACTCCCGGGGGTGCCAAGCCCCATCCCCCGTGGTGATTCCACCCAAATTTGGTACAGGGCCAATGGAGGAGAAGGTCCCAGGCTGGGCCCCAGATGTGCTGGTGCCCGGTGCCATGGCCAGCTGAGGTGGGACAGGCAGGTCCGCTGGGACTGGCCTTCCCTTACGAGCTATGGTGTTGCAATTTTAAGAAAGACTTCAGTTAGTAATAGTCAACAGCATTTAGAATTAGTTATAACAGCTTGCATAGGTTTTTCCATTAACGCAAGACACCAGATTTACAACAGTTGCAGAGCGAGCAGATCACATACATATATGGGACAACAGTGGCCATTACAACAGCATGCAGGTTTCATTGATGGCAACAGGCCACCAATATTTGAGTATGTTAACATGGCACATGGTTCTACACTCCATTGACTATTTATTTGGGCTTTCCTCTCGCTTCCAGGAGGTGGTTTTGTGTTTCTCAAAGTTCCGAGTTTGTTAGGCTGCTGTTGTTCTATTCTTTCATTTTGGATTAGTGTTTACATCAGTACCAGGTTTTCTGTTTATTTTTGGATCTTACTAATGCATACTAACCATAACCCTGTTCCTGTCCATAACCCTAACCCAACATTTTACCATACAAAAACTCTTTCTGTAACACTACCACTATTCAGACAGATTTGTTTTGAACATAGTGTTGGGGTTTTGGTTTCAGAGGTTGTAAAAGGAAATATTTTAGTTCCTTTTGCACTTTTTTGGTCATATATATATTTTTTAATGCAAGCATCAAAAAGTTTATGTTCAGTACCGTTACCTTTTGATTTATGGTCATAAGGGCATGTAACCATATATACTGATGTTAGCAACAGCACCTTAACACTTATGAACTATATGGTCTGTTGAATTTATTTATGCAGGAAATGTATTTATTTATTTATTTTATATTTGTTGACCAGGTTTGTCCGACTGAGCTAAGTAGCCCTTTTTCAGTGGAGGCCCAGGGAGAAAAGCTCCACATGTTCTACAGATTATAATTTACAAAAATAAGTAAACAATCAACAACTGGTTTACTGAAAATATTCAAACCAACCTATACATAACAAACAAGGATTTACTACAGTAAACGAATCATTATGTCTGTCAGATTTAGAATCCTACTTCTTTCAGAAGGCCTAATAATAGTTATGTCACCAGACATAACATCTGACATTATGCAGATAAGAATTATGTAATGTGCTTAGAGAAGTTAATATGAGGCAAGGTCTACAGAGTTAGAGAAAGTTACATAGGTTGGGAGCAGATAGAGGTGTGCAGTTAGGGTTGATAAGCTGTTTAAGGGAGGTGGGTACAGAGGCAGGTCCATTGGCTTAACAGTTATTCTTTAGTGGCAAGCTTGAATTGACTAAGTTGCTTGAGTGACCTGATGTCTAGTGGGAGTTTGTTCCATGCCTTGGAAGGATTATAGCTATAGAGAATACATCCTTTCTTAGTTTTAGGTTTGTGGATTTGTAGCAGATCTAGGTTAGAGCTCCAGAGGGATCTGGCAGCTGAATAGTGGGAGATGACAGATGATAAGGTAGGACAGTAAGAATCCTGATAAAGGATGGAGTGGATGATCTGGAGTTGAGGGAGAAGAAGCTGGTGAGGTAGTTCAATCCAGTTAAGGTGTCTGAGTGAGAAACAGTGATGTGACTTGTAAGTTTGATGTGCTGCAAATTTGGCTGTCTTGTTGTAGGTAGATTCAAGTTTGGCAAGGAGTGTGGGAGTTGAGGCAAGTAAGAATTTGAGAGCCATAAAATAGACTGGGTAGGAGGTAGGCATAAGAGAGAGTTACTTTAGCTTCATGAGGAGAAACTTTTTGTTACAGTAGAGGAGCCCTAGTTTATGATGAGTTTTCTTGACACAGTTGTTAATGTATAGATCGAATTTAAGTTGGTCGTCAATGATGACACCAAGGAGTTTAGTGCTAGTTTCCACCTCAATGTGTGTGTTATTGAGGGACAGGATTGTGAAAGTGGATTTAATGTGGTTGTAGTTTTTAGGAAGAAAAAGCAGTAGCTTAGTTTTCTTTGGGTTAAGGATAAGCTGCTTATCAGAGAGACAGTTTTCTGCTGAGTTAAATGAATTCTGTGTTGTAGAGATGAGTTCGGAGGGAGAGTCATTAATAGTGATGACAGTAGAGTCATCAGCGTACTGGACCAGTGATGACTGAGAACAGGAAGAATAAAGAAGTTTAGTGAAGATGTTGAAAGTAGTGGACCAAGGATGGAACCCTGGGGGACACCCAGTTTTAAATGGGAGAGGAGGGGAGAGTGCAGATTGCCACTTCACTGCTTGAGATCTGTCAGTGAGGTAGCTGGAAAACCATGCAACAGTAGCAGGGGAGAACTTAAGGTTGGTTAGTTTGTGCAAAAGGAGAAGATGAGAGATGGTGTCAAAAGCTTTAGAGAGAGCTAAGAATAGGCAGGAGACAATTTGGTTATTATCTCTGGCAAGGGGTGATAGTATAACGGTGATATGTGCTGTATATGTGAATACTGTGGACTTCTAGGTGCTGTGTGGACATGTTGGTTATAAACCTTTGTGTACATCCCATACTACTTGGCAGTTCATAGAATGGCAAACCTTCCTACTCAAAAGACTTTTTGACAGTTAGGCAGGTAGGGCCTTTATTACTACATGAGTGCAGTTTGTAGCAACCAGTACCTAGGGGAGGTAGGTGATGTCATAAAAGGCATTCATAGCTTTATATTTTTCTTGTGGTACAGTAAGAGACCATATACACATCTCTACATGTAGAAACATTATAAAATAATTTTGCCAAGTATTCTAGGCATGGAGGCCTAAAACATAACCAACATTTCCCCACTTGGCCTCTGATGGATGGACTACTGTTGCTAGAATAGAAGAGCTATACGTACCGTGGTGTCTACAGGTATGGAATGTCGTATATTGCTGTTGATTCTGCATGTGGGATGCACATGTCAGTCAAAGCCTCTATAATGTCCTAATGATTGACAAAATTATGAATGACCTTTGATCTGTGAATTATTCTATATTACCTACAGATGGTAAGGTTTCTATTGCAGCTGGATGAGATCCTGTGCGTACTGCAAGGAACTGGTGGCACCAAGAATGACTGCATGCTGCTATATGACTGCTGTTGACACCCTAAGTATTATGACTATCAGCAGCTCTGCAACTTGTGGACTGTTTTAAGTGTTTATAGTAAAGCACTCACTGGAATGTGATTTCCTTTAAATACCATTATGAACTCTGATTATGTTCACCTTGTATACATTTCCACATATATTTGCATATCATTAGTACCTCATTTACTTATTTAATTATTTATATTTGTTTACTGGGGCAGTGCAGTGATCAATATTGACCAATTTCAGGTTCATCTCCCTGCCCCATTTCAAGCACATGTCATTATGCGTTCATCGGCATATGTCTTATTTTGCATATTTGGTATCAGTGCATTGGAGCCAGCAGAAAAGGCCCTGTGGTACACAGCAAACTAGTTAATTAAAAATTCAAGGATAAGTTCTTTCATTCAATAGAATGTGCACTGTTCATTAGAACTCTGACAGACACTAAGACAAGCTGAAATAACACCTAATGCAAATAATTGACAAGCTAACATAGTTTTGTAGGCCAGTTTCAAATATTAAGACAAGCTAAAATTAAGTAAGTATTGCATATTTAATAAACCATCTTATGCTAATGATGGAAATAAATACAATAAGTCAGAATCCATACTGAAGTATCTAAAAATTCAGAACACATTTAATATTACATTTCAGTCCAGAATAATTAAATACATTAAATGTGAGATGCCATATCAGTTCACATTTTTCTAAATCATGTCAGAATCCCATCCTATCACCTGTATGCTACTGCTCTCCAAATACCAGTCTCATACTGTTCTTTACATAGCTTATAAAATGTTTATACCCATCTATCCAGTGCATTTATCCCTAACATCAAATACATGCTAAAAGAAGTACATACCCCTATATCTTATTTTAAAGTATGGCAAAGTATTATGTTTACACTTTCTTTTCCTGAGATCTGCTTTCTTCTATATATGTCTTGACAATACCCTTATCTTTGTACCCATGTGTTATTGGCTTGGCTTGAGCCAGTTTACCCCAACCCCAATTTGTTTTGCCAGTCTAAATTCTGTTTTTCAAGGTCGATCCTATCTTAGGGCTTCTTCTTTCCTTTCTAACAATCTATGTTCTTAAACAAATTCTGCTCATGTTATTTGCTTATCTAGCCCTATATACCTGGTTCAGAACTGTTCAGATGTTAACCCTGCTCCACTTCAACTCCTTTGTACTCATAAATGCTTCCCTTTTATTTGCATGTCTTTCCATACCTATTTAATCTTATTTATATCATAATCTATTTGTATTGTTGACCCATTTCATTTTATTCTGATTCACAGCCATAGCTGTTCTCTGCTAATCCCTTTTCAGAGAAGCATCCTCTTGACATTCAACTTAGAGCACTTGTTTGTGAGCTGCTTTCTCTGCCAAGGGTACAGGGTTTGAATCTTTCCTCCTTTATTTGCCTACTATATAACCTTAAGCAAGTCACATACCTAGACAGTGCTTTAGGACAATTGGGAATTTTGGCTAGGCTTCTTTGTAGCCTCCTGGAATGTATGCCTAGTAACTTCTTATGAATCTATGAAGCTATAGTAATGCATGCATTGCTGTTAACCCATTTTTGCATCATTATCATATGATGGTTTATAACTTTTGAAGTGAGGTTGTGATCACTACTGTAATATGCATCATCTGTAGCTAATTTTAGTCTATTTTAGTACTGTCCTGAAAACACTGGAAACTTTTGAAAGTCACTTTTCAGACATTTTGTCTTTTTTCCTCCCTGCCTCTATAGTAAATAAACCTGCTTTGTTTTCCTTTTTCTGACTCTGTAACTGCTAATATATATCCTGATCCCTGTTTTATCCTTCTTTTCTTATCCCCTTAGCCATTCCTTCAGCCTTCATCTTCTTTATTCCTACACAGTTTTATACCTTCCTCCTTTTCAGTCTCTTCACATAGACTTATTTTATAGAAAGCTCATCATGGTTATCTTTTCCTCTACATTTAAAGTCATATTGACTTGCGTTTTTCTTCCTCAGTGCCTTTCTTTTTTACTTATTTTGACAGTCTGCTCATACTAGCCAAACATGTTTCATCATTCCTTTGCGTTGGATCATACCAGACCTCTCATACTTTTACCTGTCGTCCATGAATCCTTACAAGTATTCCAGACAAAGTTATTCCTCTCTGTTTTCCTTCATGCAATAAGGCCAACCCTTTTACATTATAACCTCTGTGTGTTGTTGACCCATTTTACCTTATTTTCATTCACAGCCATACTTGTGTTCTCCTATTCCCTTAGCAGACAATAAAATACTTGATGTTCATAGCCACTCGTGTATTACTTTTACACATTTCCTACTTTGGCATTCTTTATTCAGCTCCCCTTTTTAGATTTAGTTTATATTAAGCCCACTTTTTCTTCCTACCTCCCAGTCATCTTTGAATTTCATTTCTTTATTTCAGTCCCTCAAGAAATACTATTGTACCTTCTACAATCTTAAACACCCCATTCTGCAACAACACAGCAAATACAAGCATTCCAGGTTACACTTCACATGCTAAAGATCTCTTTGCAATCAGTTGTATGCTAACAGACACCTTTCCATTAGTCTTTTGTACAGCTATGGAGAATAATGCAGCAAGGTTTTAATTACTGTGTCTGAAATAGCACACTTCTTGGGAGCGTTGCTTGCTCCATAATTTATATTTTTACCATATCTGAGAGGGACTGCAATGCCTTGGTTTACCAGTCTAGCCAAAACGGCATGCCCTGTTTGTTTCCATATCTACATCAGATGATATTTTATTGACATATTGTTCCAATGTGATCACTGTTGTCATGTACTTACTAGCTGTGCTGTCAGTATGTATAATATTCCTCTTAAAAATAACTTATTCTCCTTAATTGTCAGTCATTCTAATCATATCCATATTTCTTCTTGGATACCTCTATTTTTGCAGCTACATTTCTTTCACTTTTTTACTTAAACTATTAATTTTATCTTGAAATTTTTTTTATTTTGGTATGTAGGCCTTCTGCTTTGTTCCCCACCCTTTCTACCATACTAGCCAGCTTATCCGTTTTAGAGGTAAACTCACTTAATTCTTTTTCATTCAGTGTGCATCTTCTTCATCCTTTTGAACTTTAGTCTTTCCTCCTTTCATTTTTTTTCCAGTTTTGCACTCCCTTCCTAATCTGCTGCTAAACATGCTGCTTTGTTCTAGCTAGCAGTTGGACTTATGGCACAACTCCTAGAGCTGGGGATTGGGGACACAATGAAGGGGTATATATTACTACGTCAAAAGACCATTACGTCAAACACCTCTACATGACATAAAACTGTTGAAATTCACCCAAGATAAGGAAGTAGTTGGCCAAATCCACCACTTTTCCCTTTTCTCCACTGTAGTGTGAGCTTGGAGTTGGTATATATAGTTGGAGGTGTGAGGGCTGTATGGGCTGGGTGAAACCCCCCACTTGGGTGGGTTTGATTTAGTGTAGTGTGGTTTCTGTTGTGGTATGGGGCAATTGTTACATTGCCCTGGGAAATATTCTGCAGTTTGCAGAAGTGAATTTCAATGTTTTTATGTCACTGGAGAAGTGTTTGGCGTAAAGGTCTTTCGACAGAAATATTGACCCCAGTGAAGATCTAGAGATTAGTTGCCAGGACCTATCATACACCAGCAACACTGGTCAGAATCCTTAACTATGCAGAGCAATGTGCAATGCACTCAGCATATCCATAGCTTGACTCAACTGCTGAGCTGCAAGATCACTGGTCTCCACCAGATATCACACAAGCAACAGATCTCCTCAGCCCCTCCCTCCTATGTCAGGATAGCTGCCCACTGGATTCTTTATCTTGTCCCCCACCAGCACAATCTTCACACTTCTGACATCTTCTCTACCACTCTTTATAACACTAGTTCACTGTAGTGTCTGCCAGAAAAAAGAAAAGTTCATCTTCATCCCCATCATTACTGACATTCAGCCATGTACTTTGACAGCAACCTGAAACCTAAACTAGATACCACTCAACTGTCCAGATTTTTGCAGAATGCTTAGATTTTTGATTGATATTTTTGGTCTATTTCTTATAAAATTGTACTTCTACTGAAGTCAGAAAATAATGGCAGACATTTGATTTTCAGACTTCATATCCTTCAGAAAATCCATGCTACTGCAAAACCTGTTATTCTATCAAATTTCTAAGTTTATAAGTACAATATTTAAAATGTGTCTCTATTGTTGGGCCTTTGTTCCCCCATTATGTGTAGCTTTGTTTAGATTTCTTGCTCTAAGAGGCTGAGAGGTATATGTTGCATCCTGTACTGTTATAAGGGAGAACACTTCCAAGCTGCCGTAAAAATTAAAAAAAAAATAACCTTAATGAGAAGTTTACTCAGTGCTCAGAAGATCGGAGCAGAACAAAAGATCTAATCTTAATTTAGTCAGTCACATTTAATTGACCATAATTCATCAAAACATTGTATATTTACATTAAAATGTTACAGAATCACAGTTTACAAACTAAAGATATACAAGAGTAATAAGTGTAAAACGGGTATCCTGCTGAGGAATTCCATGGAAAAGTGGTCTGATGAAACATTACCTGAAAATTAAAATGCATGAGAAGATATCTGAGTCTATGTAATACCAGAAAGGTTCTAGTATGCAGCCATACCATCCTGAGTATCAAAGGGATGGCATGTAGGAATTGGTGTTAGCAGGTGAAGCTTGTCTTGCCTATCACAGGGAGAGGAATGGGGACCAGTGATTGCCAGATCATCTTCTAGTAAAATATATCATCAGGTTTGAAAACATATCAGGGACACAGGCCTTCTGCAGTGCATACATGTGAATTCATTACATCTCTTCTAATACCACTGTGTGTTTGTGATAATTGCAAAACCATAGATACAGACTAAAGAAGCCAAGTTGCCTGGATTAACCTGCAATTTTTTCCAAGTGGAAAATCAGCTGAATGTTTAGTGGAAAAAATGTAAAAAAAATGCATGGGAATGGTGTATGGACTTGTCCATTGTTTTTTTTTGTTTGTGATATGGTGACTTTGGTGACCTATAAGTTGATTGTACTTAATTACCGGTGTAAACATGCTCGCACAGTTTTACCTCATGAATATATTTATTTTTTTCTGTAGGTGTTTGAGGAGTAGATTCTAATGTGCTGAAATAAATGAGTGTGTGTGTGTGTGTGTGTGTGTGTGTGTGTGTGTGTGTGTGTGTGTGTGTGTGTGTGTGTGTGTGTGTGTGTTTGGCTTGCATTATTTTTGATATATTTTGCTTTACACTTTTGTGTGTTTTGGTGTTGTATGGTTAATTTGATTTGTTTTCTGTGAAGTGTGATTTGACTGATTTTGTTCCAGTTATTTCTAACTAATGTGTTAAAAGACTGTCAGCACATTGAACTTAAAGTAAAATACTTTTAATTCCTTGAGTACCAGTTATTGCAGCAAACTATTTTTACAATAATTATGGTATTTTGATAAGATAATTTATTTCTGCTTTACAGCTTCCATTGTCATGTTCTCCCCACCTTCCCATTGTACATTGTCTTGTACAAACTTCTTATGTATATTGCACAAAATAACATAAAGGAAGAAAAATGTATAATCATGTTTTAATTTTCATGGTTTACATTCTGTGGTGTCTTTCTGAACTCTTGTATGTAGACCAAGCAGTATGGCATCTCAATGAAGATACTGGGGCATGTAGGATCCATTATAAACTCTAGAATACTGCTACATTTTTAGTACTCATTTTCTGAATGTACCTAGTAGCAAAACTGGGAAGAAAACTTTCTGTAGAATATGAAAATGACAAAATTGTTTTCTTATGAAGAAATGATGGAATATGAAGAAAAGATGGAGGGTTTGATTTTCTTAACATCAGATAGTCTCAACAAATATTCGGAACAGGACTTGTATGATATCAACTGATATATTTTTCTAGTTTGGACTTATAAATTGCTTCTAGGTAAATGTGTTCATTATTTAAAAGATAAATTACCATATAAAACTAACTGCTTCTGAAATGTAGCATTATTCTTATATGTAAGTAATTGCATGTGTTTGAATTTAACACAGGTGAATATGTAGGAAATGTATTTTTAACTATATCCTCTTGTGAAAGACTTTTTACTGAAAAAAATAGGCACAAGTCAGGTATTAATGTTATGTCTTAATAAATGTGTTGTGGTTTGGAAAACAGTTATTATCCTCAACTTAATTTCTATAGACTGCATTCCAACAGTTTTCCTAAGTGATACACTGTACCTTCAAATTCATTCTGTTTGCTATTCTTGTTTTCAGATACATATTATAAAGAAAAAAATAAAGTTTACCTTATGTCTTTGTGGGTGGAATGGCAAATCACCATTCATAATTTAGGCTTTCTAAAATACATTTTGCAGTTTTATGTTATTGTTTGGCTGGTTTAGTCTTAATTAGTTCATTATGAGTACAAAATTATTTCTTTTGGTCACTTAACACATTTGAGGTCTGGACTCTAAAATATGAGAAACAGAAGAAATAGTACATGTTTTATAAAAGATAGTCTTAAATAATACTTACAAAACTATCGACAGTATAAAACTTTGCTTTGATAAACTGTTATTTTTTTCTGTTTCAAGAAACAACATTTATTAGCTTCAAGGATGTTTGCAGTAATGAAAGAAATATTATTTTCATGACAAATCCACTAAATGAAGATCTCCACCATCCTATTTATATTAAGGATGTGATGCTGATTGATGTTGAAGAACAGTCAAAGATTTTCATCCATCACCCTAACGTAAGGTAAAATCTCTGTCTTGAAAAATAAAACTAAGAAAATCACTAACACAGTATAAAGAGTATATCGTGGGACTATTTGTTAGTAAGAGTAGTAGAAGATGATTATGGATTATAAGGTTTTATTTGTATGAATGACTTAAAAGAGAGACGCCTTCATACATCTGTATTTATCAGCCTATAGCTCTGTGGATATGAGGACCTGGGATATTTAGAATATCAAACAGTGAAACATATTTTTTTTTTTGTTACAACTACTTTAACCTTGCAATTTGTGTAACGTTTGTTGATCACAGGAGCATTCTAAACATGCAGTGCACCCTAGTCAGAAAGGTATGTCCTTAATCAGACTGTGCTGTGCAACAGACACACTGTCTTCGATCACTTCCATTTTCAAGTCAGAGTTATGCCAATATTATCATAACAAGACAAAAGTTGTCCCACATTGGAAACGATGCTCATGCTTTCTATTACAGTGAAGCTATAGCTGTTTACAGTATTTAAGAATTCAGCTGTACCATACTCACTTTCACACACCTCATGTAACTGACATTACTATAAGAAAGTGCACGGAACGAAATGAAGCTTGGTGAAGGAGTACAGCGCTTAGTCAACATCTGAGTATTTATGGCAGGCAAGGCATATTTAGTGCTTGGAGTGAGTGTGATTAGATAATAGATTGGAGATGTGTACTTATGACATGTAGGAGACTTTAAAAAACTTTGAAACCTGATTTCTGCTGAGTGGTGAATTGTTGAACTGGAGTTGGATCAGAAACTCTACACTTTGCATTTTGTGTTATTCCTTTATACATATATATATATATATATATATATATATATATATATATATATATATATATATATATTTTGTTTTCCTGGCTACTGTCAAATAACCATCAGCTGCTCAGCTGTCCCCCATGATGGCACCCTGCTCCTGGCATCACCTGATGGCAGGAAAATACACTGGGGAAGACTGTTGACATCATTACTATCTCACTTTTGTAAATCATTATCCAGGATTAGAAATATTATGACTTTTATTAACAAATTGTATATTATCTCTGTATATTTCACTGTTCTACTACTTTATTTGCTTTTGTATAACTATTGTAAAATTGTCTGTATCCTGTGGAGCTTTGCTTCCAGGGCCTCCACTGAAAACAGGCTCTTCCAGGCCCAGTGGACTGTCCTGGTCATCAAACTGTAATAAATAATAAATAAATAAATTACTACTTCCAAGCTGAGGCCATTGTTGACAGGAATGGGAAGGAGATACATAGAAGTGCCGCAGCTGGCAGCTTTATTTATACAGTCCTACCCTCAGTATGCTGACATGTCACTTAGTGGGCTGTGTGACTGATGAAGTGCAGCCTGTGAGAATGGGCCTATCCCAGGACCTTAAAGCAGCCACACCTTCTTTGGCAACCTGCACATTTATCCATCTTTGAGCCCTATCCTCCACCAGGAGTTAACATTATCAACATGCAGCTTCCCCTAAAGTATGTGCATGTTCATATTCCCTGCCATCTCTGTCAGACACAAGTGGGTAACGGAGCACATATTGCCTAGGACATAGTCAGGGATTCATCTTTGAATGGCATGCAAGTCAGCTGTTCTTACTTTTAGTTATTGTATGTATTACATGCATTACCAGCTGATATTTCAGTTATTTTTTAAAGCATTTAAAATTATAAGGAATTATGCTTTTGTTGGAGCCAAGGCTCAGGTGTCATGAAACAAATTGATACAACCAGATACTAAGGGGGGGGGGGGTTAAAATGTTCCTGAACCTGATTTATACCAAGAATTGGTGCACGTGCATTCTAAAGAAGTCATTCTGATGAAAGCGTTGAAGAAAAGAATGTTACACTAATTTCAGTGGTGTCTCTGCAGGGCTATTTAGTGGTTTTCTGCATGTTTAATGTTACTTTTATCACAGTCGGTTTGGTTTTATTTTTTGATTTCCAAGAATTGGTGCAATTTAAAATAATGTATTTACTGTGCATGTACGTGATTATAAGGCTAAACGAAAAATGCTAGTAGGTTTAACTACTCTAATTGTGGGTATGTTTGAAAGATTGTCTGTCATTATACCATACTAGGTGATTAGATTTCCCACTGCAATATGCCTGAAGATTGCATTCTCCCATGTGATAAAACAGACAATAGTGAGTTTGCAAAATAATATGACAAAATTAGAATCTAACTCTTAATCAGCATTGCTATTGAGTATTAGATATAGCACCGACAGAATCCAAGAAGAAGAGGGTTTAAGAATCTGGCTGCAAAGGAAAACCAGAATTACTTTTTGGAACCATTTAAGATTTGATTCTACGTTGGGCACTTGGTTACAAGTGCAACAAAAGTCTGAGTTGCTTATTTTTCTAAGAGTGGAGTATGACCGTTTGATTGGGATGGTGAAGAATGTGCCTTTGATAGTTATTCAGTGTGTTACACCCCCCACACTAGTAGTGATTTTAGTAAATGAAGGAAGTGGTGAGCCTCATATGATGTAGGATTTGAGAGTTGAGAGATATGGATATTGAGAAAATGAGTAAAGTAAGACAAGACCGGAGCACTATGTTAATGGAAGATGTGGATAAGGCAATCTAGAAATGGATTTTTCAGTTACTATAATATGCTAGCAAATCTAGGTTTATAAATTTTGCCTCGAAGTGTTTGCATAAATATTTTCACTCTACAAATGTTCACGTTAAAAAGATTGCAGATTTTCATTCTTGAAGGTGTGAGGAAGGGTTTCTTGGATAGGTTCATAGGTAGGTACTAGGCTATCTGCCCAAAGGCATTTATAAGCCTAGCCAGAATGTGTTGGCATTCTCCACCCCCTTAGATTAGTTACATGTGCCTCTGTCCAGCAGAGCCACTGAAGTGATCCCCGGGGTAAACTTTCTGTTTCCCATCCACTCATCAAGGTTTCTTTTGAAGAGTGTTAGCAAGGAGTTCTGCCTAATTGTAGTTTGGAGTCTTGTTCCAAAGCATGGGAAGTCTCTGGGACAGGAATCTATCCCTCCAGCACATCCTATTTATTGTTGTGGTGAGGTTTAGATCCCTAGAGTGTGTGGCTCAAGGGGATAAGGTTTTCTTTAGGTGGAGCATGTCCATTAATTCTGGGTTGGACATACCCTTGTATGTCAGGCAGAGATCACCTCTGAGTAGGTGATATGCAACCGAGTACAGCTGGAGTTTCTTCAGTCGAGCTGCATAGGGCATCTGTTTGAGGCCAGTGATCCTCTTGGTGAGGTTCTTCTGTGGTCTTTCCAGCTGTTGCAGGTGTCTTGTAAGGTACATCCCAAATGGGGCGTTGTACTCTATGATGGCTCTGATGAGTGATGAGTAGAGGGGCACAATGACCTCTTTTGATCTGGATGTGAACCCTTTTGTGATTAGGTGGGCCATGTAGAAGGATTTTCTAACCACTTTGGCAATGTGATTATTAAAGGTGAGATTACTATCTACTTAGGTCCCCAGATCCCTTATTACATCTTCCATATTTAGGGGACTACCACCTATGTGGTAGTTTGTGGGTACTTTGTTTTTTCCAAAGGGGATGACTATGCACTTTTTGGCATTTAGCTTGAGGCCATGATTTTGACACCAGGTATCCGTCTCAGTGAGACCCTTTTGGAGGATGTCTGTGTCAGACTGAGAGTCAATTATAGCCCCTAGTTTGCAGTCGTCTGTGAACTTGGTCAGCCATAGTCCTCCTGTGCTTGCCTGTACCTCTGAGATGTAGATGCCGAACAGGAGGGGTCCTAGGACTGAGTCCTGGGGAACGCCACTTGTAACCGGTTTAGATTCGAACCTAGCTCCCGCAACTCTCACCATGTGGGTTCTGTCTGTGAGCCATTTGGCAACCCATCTTGTGACATAGGGGTTTATGTTCAGGCTGGTTAGCTTGTCTATAATATCAGAATGGCAATGGTGTTGAAGGCCTTTGTGAGGTCTAGGTAGGCTGTGTGTACCACCTTTCCCTTGTGTATAGCCTTGGTAACTGTCTCAAAGAAGTCCACCAGGTTTAGGAGGCATGATCTGCCCTTACAAAGCCGAACTGGGTAGGGTCCAGTGTTTGGAGGTTCCCAATGTCTCTGTTAATGAGTTCTGTGATGATAGTTCATCTTTGAGCTCGTGTAGGATGCAGCCTGGGACACCATCCGGTCCCACTGATGCTGTGTTTTTGGCTTTGGAGAGGGCTGTTTTAACCTGAGTGTCTGTGATTTCAGGGACTCTATATTCTTCTGGTATGGTTATGGGCCCTTTTGGGGGTGAAAGTGGGGTGAAGTTTGCACTGAACCTGTCTGCTAGGATGTTGGCGATATCAGTCGGTTCAGTGTATTTTGTGCCATTCTGCACTAACTCCGAGCAGATCTGAGCATTGCCACTTAGATCCTTGACATAGCTAAAGAATGCCTTGTGGTTATCTTTGGAGTCCTTGGCAATTTTTCTTTCGAAGCTCACCTTGGATAATTTTATGAGGGAACATAGTTTCTTGCTGATACTGATCAGGGATGTCTTCCCTTCTTGGGATTTTACTCTTTTCTGTACTAGTTTCCTCCCTCTATTGTATAGCTTGTTTATGGCAGGAGTCCGCCAGACTGGTTTCCTTTTCTTCAAGGAGTGATTCTTGGTTTTGCTTGGGATAGCACGATCCATGCATTCTTGTAGGTGCCCGTAGAATGCA
>NC_056729.1:1065003793-1065043793 GCF_019279795.1 Protopterus annectens | reverse complement strand
CACAAAACAAAGAAATGTTAGTAAGAATTAAAAGGGAGAAAGCTAACAAAATGCTAATGTTCTAAACCCATTTCTGACCAAAGGGAGCAAAAAGATAAAGAAACAGGAAATTCTCAAGAGGCTTATTCGTATAGAAGAAAAGTTAAAGCAAAAGGACATTTTTGTGTAGAACTACGCTTTGTAGAGAAAAACATAGAAGAAGCTACAATGCCAGTGTTTTTGACAAGAAGCTATACCTGCCACCTTAAGAAAAGCTTGTGAAACAAGTATCCTTGAGTTAGTGGTTTTACAGATATGCCACATAAACTTTAAAATGCATAATGGGAAGATAATACTTTAAGTAGGAAAGTAGAGAATATAACCAAGGTGATGGTTGCATATCTTTCAATTGTCCAGATTTTTGCAGGATGTCCAGATTTTTGCCTGACATTTTTGGTCTCTTCCTCATAAAATGTATGTGTTTTTAACAAACCATCGAGGACTAAAGTCACTAAATAATGACACAAATTTGAGATTCAGACTTCATATCCTTCAGATAATGCATGCTAATGCAAAACCTGCAATTCAATCAACTTTCTAAGTTTATAAGAGCAGTATGTAAAATGTATCCCTGATTTTAGGTGTTTGTCCACTCATTATTTTACACTTTGTCCAGATTCCTTGCATACCGAGATTAAAAGATATGGGACATGAGACAGTGAACAAGATGTTCCCATTGCTTTTTACCTCTGTTTTGAGCTAAAGGATGACCTCTTATATATAGCAATTAATGAAGTATTGAAAGTGAAGACATTTGATACCAGTTGCAAGTGCTAAAACCATAAAAGGCACTCATAATGAAGCTAGACAATATTCACAATATCTGGAGGTGCAAAGCAAGGATACTAGCCACATTTTATTGGTCAGGCATAACATGAAATAACATTTTTGTGCTTCTTATTCAGAATGTCAGAAGGTTTAAACCCCAGACAGGATATAAGATTCCATTGATCTCAAAGCGTATTATAGTGGTGCTTGTCGAACACATTGCTGTGGGCATTGTGAGAATTGTGAGGCAACTGGCATCTAGCAGTACATATATGTAATAAAGAACTATGGTACAACATTTCCTGAAGCAGGGCCATTTTATGTTATTCTCTAGGAAAGGCATCACTGGAGAGATGCATACTAAACAAGCTACTTCCTTTTTGTTAAAGGACATCATTTATGCCAATACATTCAACTTAGGCATTTGAAGACATCAGTCTACCATCTGCAGACTGATGGATTAGTATAGAGATTCAGTAAAACACTGCTATTCTTGCTAAGGAAAGTTAATGATGCAGATGGTAAGAACTAGAATACGTTGTTATCTCACTTACTGTTTGCAATAACAGATGTATGATACGCTTCAGCTGGATTTACCCCAATTGAACTTTTGTGTGGCAGGCATCTCAGAGGACTCCTTGAGAATGCTAAGAAATCTTTGCAAGAGGAGGAGACAAAATCTATAGGTGTGACAGAACATTGTGTTGGTTTACTGTACAGACTAAAGCTTATGTCCACTGTAAAGGAGCACATGCAGAAAAACTATGAGATGCAGCAATGGCTTTATAATAAGAATTTTCAATGTAGGGAATTTAACCCAGTAAATCAAGAATCTTTCTCTCTCTCTTTCCCATGTATGCACCATGTGGTACATCGGGCAACAAGCACCTTTCAGTACTCCTTGTTTCTGTAGCAGTTACGGGTCTTACGGGCTCAGGTTGCTAGCCCAAGGCCCAACCCTTCTCAGAGGGTGAGGAAATCAAGAATTTGTATTAATACCAACAATGGATAATACATTTTTGTCTAAGTGTCAAGGGTCAATTGAGGTGATTGAAAAAACAAATGCGGTAAGTTACAAGTCTCAAAATCTAGGAAAGTGAAAAACGTGAACCAGTCATATTTGTAAATTGAAACAAGGGAAAGAAGTATTCTTGGTGGTTAGCTTGCATGTTGAAGGTCATACACATACCTCTCAACTATACCAAATTCCTCGCATTTACCGGTTTTGAGGCCCAAATAATGGGTTGCCACGAATTCCTGAGTGGCCTCCTTTATTCCTGACTGTTTTTTTTTTATTATTTTGTTTTATTTTTCTGCTGATGTCATCACGTGCAAAGGCATGTGCAATGATGTCAGCTTCGTGAGCAGCCTGTCAGATTTGCAGGCTCATTACTGTGATGTTCTGTTCACACTAGTTGAATTTGAATTACTGTGGAATGCTTGATATCCATTCGCACTAGTTGAATTTGAATTACTGTGGAATACTTGATATATAGAACGGGACCATTCCATTCTTCAGTTTCATGAGCAGCCTGTCAGAATTGGCTGAGGGGTAATTACTGTGATGTTCTGTTCACACAAGTTGAATTTGCTGCTGCATATAGTGTTGAAGTAAGTGTGTGTGTAATTTGAAGTACTGTGATATATAGTTGAATCCTGTGTTCTGTTCTTTCGTGTGTGTGTGTGTGTGTGTGTGTGTGTGTGTGTGTGTGTGTGTGTGTGTGTGTGTGTGTGACTCAGGTTCAAACCCTGTACCTTAGTTCTCTACCCATACCACCACTTCTGATTGAAGGAGTTACAGTATAGCTCTCAACTGTACAAATTTTCACAGAATGTCTGGAATGTTTGGCTTGTACTTGTGGTCTATTCTCTTAAAATTTGGATAGTGCAGTGGTGTAGCAGTAGTGTTATTGCTTCACAGCAAGAGGTTCTCTGGTTCGATTCTTGGCTGAAGTGCCTTCTGTGTGGAGTCTGCATGTCCTCCCCGTATTTGTGTGGGTTTCCTCCCATGATGCAAAGACATGTGACTACAGCATTTCTCACTGGGCCTCTGCTGAAAATTGGCTTAGTTCCAAGTCAGAATTTCCTGGTAAACAAATAATAAAATTTGTGCTTTTCTGGCAAATCAGTGAGAACTGAATTCACTAAATAATGACAGCCATTTAAGTTTCAGTCTTCCTGTCATTCAGGAAACACATGGTAACACAACATTTTATTCTAGCAACTTTCTAAGATTATACAAGCAATGTTTAAAATGTGACCCCAGTTTTGGGCCTTTGTCCTCCCCCCAATAAATTTTGGCTTTTTCATGATTTCTTGTGCTGCACAGTTCTTCAGAGAAAGAGAAGTTTAGTGCTGCTAATGCAAACTCTACTTGCATTGTTAGTAGCACAACAAGTAGTATACTTACTTTTGAAGCAGAAGGCTGTGGGTTCTACTCCCACACTATGTAGGCGGATTGCTGATACTGTACTGATACTGTACTGTGTTCTACCTTTAAAATGGGTGGATGGTGCAGTCCTGAGAATGTCCTCATTTAGCAGAGATACCTAGTAACTATAAACCTGTTATCAGTTTGCCATCCATTCCCTATTGAAATATTGCTAGCTTATCATTTTTTTAATGTAACATGGGCAATTTATTCTTCAATGGCAACAGGCACTTTACTTGTAGATGAGACAATGAAATATAAAGTTGTTTGCTAGCAGCAACCTCTTCATTAATTACAAATCTCTTTAATGTGGAATTATTTAGATGACTTTTACTTCTGCAGAGATTGTGCATATTTACTGATACTGGCGGATTGTAGAAGTTTGGGTGGACTTTTATGATGGAAATGTTCTGAATTGGGCAGTATTGTCATTATTTGTTCATGCATTTTGTTTCTTTGCTTACTGGAAAAATGTTCAAATCAATGAATTTAAAACGCGCTCTAACAAGTGTGCTGTATTATACAAGGAATACAATTTAATACAGTCAGGAAGGTGTTTGGAAGAGCACATGTATATTTCATGTGCAAGGAGCCTATGATTTGAAAACAGTCCAAAGGTAATCTTTATCTGTCACTGACCAGATGTATTTTCTTTGAATTTGGGATTCAGTGCTGTTTCAATGAATGTGAGTTTCAAGGGCAGAGAAGTTTTAATGCTAAGCCTGTTTTCATTGTGAGACTGTATTGCTTTGTTTAGCAGATGTCTATTAGTGTTTTTGCTATAAAATGTAAAATAAAACTTTTAAATGAAATCCACATAATCATTGTAGAAGTAAAGCAGTATGCACATTACAGTGTTTATGGTAAATGGGGCAAAATAACTAAGTAATGGGACATTGGAATGGCTGCAGGGGGACTCTAAGGCCATATTTTGGTTGCCTGTTCTTCAGTTTGCATTTGAAAGTTGGTATCCCACAATTCCATTGGAGTGTGTGGGGTTACATAATTATGTATGCACATTTTATGTTAATCAGTGTACAGATTTGTACCTATTTTTCATGGGTCCTTTGTCCAGATTTTTGATGTTTCCAGGTTGAGAGGTATGGTCATACATAAGAAACCAGAGAATCTCTAACTGATGTCCATCTAGAAGAAGAAATAAACTTTTTATTAAAAAATATAAGAATTTTCTCAGACATGCTTAGGAGAAGTCAACTGCCACTGGAATGGAGGTCAGACTCAGATTTTAGAGAGTAAAAAAGTCAAGTCAGTAAGAGAAGAAGTTGAACAGATGCTTATACTAGAAGCATTAAAGAATCAGAGACTGAATGGAGCAGCCCCATAGTGCTAGTTCCTAAACCCGATGAACTTATCAGATTCTGTAATGACTTTACACAACTGGTTAACATTTCAAAACTTGATAACTGTACCATGCATAAAAATGGGTATCCATTTGAAATTTTGAGACCCAGTAAAGTTAGTGCTAAAATACAGGGACTGAATGGCTAAAAGATTGGACTTACATATACCAAGTCCAAGATACCATTTCCCTACATAATTTCCTTTTCTCCTTGGTACGGTGATCTCAGGGTTGTTATATATAACTTCAAGGGGATATGGGGGGGGGCCTTACCCCTACACGGGACCTGCAAAAAGAAGTTTTAAGGAGAAGAGCGATCTTGATGAGATTTGCTCTTCTTTTTGCTTTTGGTCTTTTTTTCTGGCATGTCAGCACTTGGCATTTCAAGTTTATTTATGAATTAAATTATGAGGCATTTATTTTGTTTTAGGGCCTATAGCTTGCATTTATCATTTTAACAGCCTGAGTAAGAAGAGGCGGTAGTTGATATGGACTGGTTGCATGGCTACAAAGCCTTTTATGAAGGGTCTGTAAATGTGCAATTACTTTTAAAGCTACTGAATAGAGATGAGAGGGTTATTTTTTGTCCTGTTTACACAACTAAATAAAGCTTTGTTTTGTAAACGTGTACATTTGGTGTGTTTCCTGACATAGATTTGCACATATACATTATCTCCACACACATATACACATGCATGTGCACATATATACATGCATATATATTCGTCCCTCCATTACCCTTTTTTCCCCTTTTTTCCCCATGGGGTCATGGTGTCACTTCAACATTCAATGTTCACACCACCGGGTTGCAAGCCCAGCCTTGGTTGTTATTCCATACCACACACATACACGCAAACTCAGATCTACAGCCAGTTTAAAATTTCCAATCTACCTACTGCCTTTGGAATGTGGGAAGAAACTGCAGAACCTGGAGAAACCCCACACAAACACAGGGAGGACATGCAGACTCTGCAGTGAAGGCATATTTGCCAGGCAATTATGAAAACACATTTTTTATTTCTGGGAATATATTCTCTTATATCTTGTTTCTGTGATACTGATAATATCTCATCTGCTTTAAATTCAAGGCAATCTTTGGAGGGCCTTAACTTCTTCTTCAAGCATATGTACTACAGAAATGTCAGAAACTTTCCAAGGCTTCAGAAAGTTTATGTGGTATAACTGTTGTAGTTTCCTTTTCACCGACTTCTCTCGCCCTATAATTTACTTCACTTTCTTTCTCTAAAATGTTAAAAAGTCCTTGCCAGTTTGCAAAAAACTTGCTTTCAGCAGTGGGTACTTACACAAGTATTGTATTCCCTAACTTGAATGCTTTTCAGATGAGATTTTTTGTAATACTTTGTAATATGTCCACTATTGTGCTTCCAGTGGTGTCTTTCTTCAGACGTTCTTTTATTATAGACCTTATAGTTCTTAACTTGTCCTGGCACAGTTTTAAAGGTGATGATTTCCTCCTCCTTTATTCATTTTCATTATTTCTAGCAAGCCTCATGGCTATCTGCCATGAAGCAGTTGAAATGGTGTCAATCCATTTGAGGCTTGGGGATAAGATGTGGAAGAAAATGGCCTAAGTTTCTCCTATCCAGTTCTATAGCCTTTGATAACATGGAATTTAAAGCCTTATTAAAGTGAGCCCATCAGTTTGAGGGTGGCATGTAGATGTCCTTAGCTGTTTCACTTTAAAGAGTTGGAAAAAAAATCATGCATTACTCTGCAAATGAATGAGGCACTTTCTCGGTGAATTCCTATTTTAGAGAAAAGCAGTACTAGTTTTTTTGCTATGGACTTTTTATTGACTCTTCCTATGAACACTGCATAAAAAAATTGTGCTGCATAATCTGTGATTACCAAGATGCACTGATACATTCATAGGTGATAGGCTAATGGCACAATAGCCTTTACAAGCCTAGCTAATAATACCCAGAATATGACAATATATCTAAATCCTCCAGATATGGGATAGGGTAGTATCAGGGTAGTGGGTCTTTGTGTGTTGGTGCTCTGAGTCATTTTACAGACTGCTGTTGTCCATAAGGGACATGGGCAGTACCCCAGGAGAGAATTTACAGTTCCCCATCCATTTATCCAAATTCTTTTGAAGAGGGATGGGCTTTGTTTTACTAAGATGGGAAGTTTATTCCATAGACAATGTAGCCTTTGGGATATGAATCTGTCTCTCCAGCAAGTTCTGTTAGAGTCACAAATAAGGTTCAAGTCCATGGAACAGGTAACCCTAGAACAATTTTTCTTGTGAATATGTAACATTTTCATCATGGCCGGATCAGAGAAAGCCTTGTAGGTCAGGCATAAGTCCCACCTCAATAAACAATATAAGATGGAGCAAACTGATAGGGCCTTTAGTCAGTTTGCATAAGACATGTGTCTTACACTTTGTATTTTTTTAGTTAGGAACCTCTGGGGTCGCTTTAGTTGGTGTAAGTGCCTGGTCAGGTACATGCAGAAAGGAGCATTAAACTCGATTATGGGCCTGATGAGAGCAGAGTACAATGGCACTATGACTTCCTTTGATCTTGATGCCATGCCTTTACTTATACGTTGAGCAAACCAGAAGGATTTCCTCACTACTGTAGCTACCTGGTCATCAAAATTTATGTTACTATCTATCTGTGTTCCTAGGTCCCTCACCACTGGGTCTACTTTTAGGGGTGCGCTATCAATATTATCATTTGCAGGGATATCTTACTTACTGAAAGGTACAATTATGCATTTTTTAACATTTAGTCTCAGACCATGGTTTTGGCACCAATCATTTGTCATTCTTAGGCCTGTTTGTAGGATTTCAGCATCATTTGGAGATTCAGTGACTTCTCCCAATTTACAGTTGTCAATGAACATGTTGAGCTGGAGCCCCCCCCCCAACAATGGCTTTCATTTCAGAGAAGTATATACCAAACAGAAGAGTCCCAAAACTGACCCCTGTGGGACACCACTAGTAACAGGTTTCTTATTGGAAGTCGATTCACCTGTCTGGACAACATATGTCCTGTTGGTTGGCTATCCATCTGACAATATAGGGGTTTATGCCTAAGTTAGTGTGTTTATCTGCGATACCTGAGTAGGGGAATTGTGTTGAAAGCTTTCCGGGTCTAGATACATGGTGTGTATCATTTTACCCTCATCCATGGGCCTGCTGACTTTCTCAAAGAAGTCCACCAGACTGAGCAGGCAAGACCTCCCTTCAACAAAGCCAAATTGGGTCTGGTCCAGTGTTTTGAGATTTCCTAATAATTCGCTTCATGGCCTTTCAGGTAAGACTGGCCAAGCTTATGGGCCTGTAGTTCCCTGGGACAGATGATGGGCCCCCTCTTGTGTAGTGGGACGACTGTTGCAGTCCTCCATTCCTCTGGGACAGAGGCCACCCAGAGGCTGTGGTTAAACAGGGTTTCTAGTGGTCCTGATCGATTCTGTTTTAAGTTATTTAAGAAGCATCCTGGATTGTTTTTGGGATCCATGGAGGCTGTTTTTGGCTTTAGTGAGCTCAGTAAGGGCCTTTTCCCTCATAATGACTGGTAGGGGGGCTGGTTGTGGGTATTTCTTTTGGTGTGGTAGGAGGTGATGGGGGAGACGGAGGATGGCATAATGGTTAAGGTGTTTACCACAGACATTGCCAAAATCCTAGCTGACAGGTTCAGTGCAAACTTCTCCCCCACCTCCCCAGCAAATGGGCTAATATCTATCCCAGCAGAGTGCTGCCCCCCTGACATCTCAGATGCTCAGGTAAGAGCTGCCCTCTCCAAAGCAAAAAACACAGCATCAATGGGATCAGACAGTGTCCTGGGCTGCGTCCTACATGAACTCCAAGAAGAGCTAAACCCAAACTTGAAACTACTGTTCAATCTCAGCCTTACTACAGGATATGTACCCAAAGAGTGGCGTACAGCAACAGTGGTCCCTCTCCACAAAGATGGTGTCTCAACGGATCCTGGAAACTATCGCCCCATAAGTCTCACTAGCTTGGTCTGCAAAGCTATGGAAAGGATCATCATGGACCTTATAAATAAAGATATTGGGGACCTACAGACACTGGATCCTACCCAGTTCAGCTTTGTTAATGGCAGATCCTGCCTCTTAAACCTGGTCGATTTCTTTGAAACAGTCACCAAGGCCATTGACAAGGGGAAGGTGGTCCACACAGCCTACTTGGACCTCGCAAAAGCCTTCGATACAATACCCCACTCGGGCATTATAGATAAGCTCACCAGCTTAAATATAAACCCCTATGTCACTAGATGGGTTGCAAACTGGCTCAAGGACAGAACCCACATGGTTAGAATAGCTGGAGCCATGTCAGACTCCAAACCAGTTACAAGTGGCGTCCCACAAGGCTCAGTCCTGGGACCTCTCTTGTTCGGTATATATTTCTCGGAGGTACAGGCCAACATGGAAGGACTGTGGCTGACCAAGTTCACAGATGACTGCAGACTGGGCTCCATAATAGACTCGCCAGCTGACACAAGCATCCTCCAAAAGGGCCTCATAGAAACAGACAACTGGTGCCAGAGCCATGGCCTCAAGCTAAACACCAAAAAGTGTATAGTCATCCCCTTTGGCAAAAACAAAGTGCCCACAAATTACCACATAGGTGGTAATCCATTAAGTACAGAAGAAGTAATTAAGGACCTGGGGACCCAAGTTGATAGCAATCTCTCATTTGACAACCACGTGGCCAAAGTGGTTAGAAAAACATTTTATATAGCCCACCTAATCAAGAAGGGATTCACATCTAGATCAGGGGAGGTCATCATGCCTCTTTACACATCCCTCATCAGGCCCATAATTGAGTACAATGCCTCTTTTGGGATGTACCTTACCAGACACCTGCAGCAACTGGAAAGACCCCAAAAGTACCTCACCAAGAGGATCAAGGGGCTCAAACAGATGCCGTATGCTGCCCGGTTAAAAATACTCCAGCTCTACTCAGTGGCATACCGCCTGCTCAGAGGCGATCTGTGCCTGATGTATAAAGCCATGTCCAACCCGGAATTAATGGACATGCTGCACCTCAGAAAATCCAAATCCCATCGAGCTACGCGCTCGAGGGACTTGAACCTCAGCACTGAAATAAATAGGACATGCTGGAGGGACAGATTCATAACCCAGAGGCTCCCTTCACTCTGAAATAAAATCCCAGTCCAGGTTAGGCAGAGTCCCTCATTGACTCTCTTCAAGAGGAATCTTGATGAGTGGATGGGAGATCATAGGTTTACCCCAGGTATCACTTCTGTGTCACTGTTAGACAGAGGCACAGTATACTAACCTCGAAAAAGGGCATAGCAAAATTAATTTAAAATGGGTGGCGAAAGCCATACACACTCTGGCTAGGCTTATAAATGCCCTAGGGCAGATAGCCCAGTATGAACCTATGAACCTATGAACCTTGCAAACACAAGGTGCAGGGTTTGATTCTCACATGGGGTAATTGGCTAGGCTTAAAATGGCCCACAGCGGCAGTTAGCCTAGTACTAATCTATAAACCTAGTAGGGGTTGGGAGTGTGGCCTAATGGTTCAGGTGTTTGCCTTAAAAACACACGGTGCAGGGTATGAGTCTCACAAGGGATAATTGGCTAGGCTTAAAATGGCTCACAAGAGTAGTTAGCCTAGTACTAATCTATGAACCTATCTATGAACCTATGAGAGAAGTTTGAACTGAACTTTTCAGCCAGCAGGTTTGCTATAGTTTCAGGCTAGGTGTAAGTGTTGCTATTCGTGATTAACTCGGCACATTGCCGAGCATTTCCCCTGAAGTTATGAACATAATTTAAAAAAGCCTTATGGTTATCTTTCACTTAGCAGGCTATATTTGCCTCACAGTTTACTTTGGCAGATTTGGCCAGCTCTCTAATTTGTTTGTTTATACTGGTGTCTTTTTCCACTGCTTTATCTGTTCCTTCTTGGCTTTGGAGAGGATATTTTTCCTTTTGTTGAATAACTTAATTATGCCAGGGGTCTGCCAGGGTGGTTTATTTTTGCCAGTAATCATAGTTTTGACTTAGACAGGTACTGCCTCCTCTATGCAGCTATGAATGTGGTTATACAGTGCTTTTGTATACAGCTCAGAGTATGTATGAGTGTCATCCAGGTTTGGAGGACATGGAAGATTAATAAGCTGTCACTTAGTTTGAGGTAATTGACTTTAGCAAACTTCTTAACAGGTTTGGAGTTTGATTGGGGTTCTAGGTTAGTTTTAATACTAAAAGATATCATCTTGTGGTCAAATCTTAACAAGGAGGAGTTAATGCATGGGAGGGAACACCACGCCCAGTGTTCTTGAGTACTAGGTCCTGGATATTTGTACCTCCAGTTGGGGAGCTAACTAGATGTTCCAGGGTATTTGCATTGACAAAGTCCAAAAAATATTGAGCAAGTGAATTATGGGTCATATAAGTCTCCCAGTTTATGGAGGGGTAGTTGATGCCACCCATAAGTATGGTGTTAGGCTGAATGTTAAGAGATTCCAGCAGGCTTAGGTAGAAGGTGTGGTTTTCCAGACTCATGTTAGGGGATATGTAGCTAGCAAGGATATGGTAGGGGATCGCTCCTGTGGTTAGTTGGGCAAGGAGCAGCTCAAGCGAGTCATATTGTTGTACCAGTCTAGCAGTGTACTTTTCCTTTATGAACACTGAGAAACCTACTCCCTTTGTTTTATCCTGAGCTGAGGGGGATGGAACTGTATGAAAAGCATTGTAGCCTTTGATAGCTGGGGACCTTTCCATAGTTCTGAACCATGCCTCCATGACTGTACATATGTCTGGATTCTCCAGGGTGAGGAGTGCTTCCAGGGAATGCAGTTTTTTTATTTAAATTCCTAACACTGAGCAGAAGTACCTTTAGGTAGTCGTGAGTGATTTTTGTTATGTTGGTGTTGAGGCTTTAACAACTTATCATGGCCAAAAACTATGGGAATAGATAAACTTTTTTGCCAGTATCTAAAAGCCAAGTGGTGACAAGTGCACCCCATCTCTGGTAAAGGATCATCATTTATCAATCAGGTTTCACTAGGCTGACAGATATTGAATCCCCTTGTTGTGGCACCAGAAACTAAGCCAATTGTTGAAGCCAATCATTTTTTGCTAGTCCTGTGGTATCATCATTGGTGAAGGTGGGATGCTACTCAAAGCTAGATTCATACCCGCCCGGGACACATATTCATAGAGCTTCATCATGTCTCTCTTTTTATTGTCCATTGAGGTACATCTTAGATCATTTATGCCCATATGGACTATGACTGTGGCATACTGGTACTTGTGGTTTAAAGTCCTAAGTGCATGCATGATCTAGTGGATCCTGGCTCCAGACAGACAGCTCATTGTGATCTTCACCTTGTTTTACTGGTAAGGAGGACATCAGTATATTTTACAATGGAATCACCAATAACTAGAATGTTTGGCTGTGTGGTGTGTTGCCCTATGGGCGTGGAAGCGGGGCTACTATGATTTTGAATGTTCTGTGTTGTGTGAGGTGTTATCTTTTTTTTGAGTGTGCACATGGCCACTGAGAGATGATTTTAGGAGGTCTTGGAGGTTTGAGTAGATTACAACCAGGTACCTCCACACATGTGGGTATGTGTTTGTTCCTTAGTGGTAGTGAGTGTTTTGGGTATAACGTTGACAACCTGGTTTACATTTTTCATGTGTGTGTGTATGTCAGAGTTTTGCTTCCAATGACATTGTGAATCTACATCTCTCACACACTGTATTTGTCTGTTCTAAAATGAAATGGTTGTCAGTGAGCATGAGGCAGTTACTATACTGCCTCAAGATGCCCATTTCCACCAGACCAGAAATAGTGATGACAGGGAAGTGGCTATCCTTTATGCCAGAGTCTTAGTAGATGGGAAAGAATAGGGGAGAGTCACTTAAAGTGAGAGTGTTTAGTAGTATGCTGTTAGATGACCTGCAGTGGTGCTGCCTTCTGTGAAAACTGACAGCTCTTCAAACAGTTATGAACAGTGGGAGACTCTGAAGAGCATTTTCTATAGAGGATTTTAAACTGGAGAGGTTTGCTTATATTTCTGATGGCCCTCTCTTAATTTTATGAGTGGACCTATAATGCTCAGTGTTTTTTTCACTCTCAAATGTGACTTCAGTGACAGATAAGGATATCAAAGGACTCCTTAATCTTGGGTTAGATGCTGTCCGTTGATGTTCTCAGTAATCTGCAGAAAAGTCTTCCATGTCTTTAATAACACCAGAACACCAGAAAAGTGAAATATAGCTATAGTCCTAGTTTTTGTAAATGAACATAAAAAATATGACTATATGCTAACGTCATTGCAAGTGCTCTAAAGGACTTTAGAACTAATAAATGTTGCAGTATTTACTTTATTTTAATTTATTTATTTTACATTGTTGACCAGGTTAGTTTGACTAGGCCAGTGGCCTCTTTTAAGGGGAGACTTGTGATGATATTCATAATGACCAGGGGAATGTCAAAGGACAGCAGTTAATCACGATTAAGGAGAAAGTCACATACACGTTTTGATCACTAGATGGGAAAGATAGTTGCTGATTGCAGGAAAACATCGCTGCAAACAAGATGTTTTATACTATGCTATCTAACACTGGCAATAAGACCAGTCAGCTATCCCTATTTTGAAGGAATGTACCTATTTTTGCCTGATCTACCCCTGCAGGCGAAGTTCATATTTTTGGAGGTATTTCCCAATTTTGAGGCCTAATTTACTTCTTCACACAATTTTCTAAGCCCTCTCCTTCCCATCACATGAGTTATGAAGCTGTCTAATAGACAGTAAACCAGAAAAATGCACTACATGGCCAACGTACTACTGTTATCAATAATTTAAAGAAAGAGGGACTATTCCTTACATCTCCCCTTTTCAGAAGCAAAAATAAATGGCATTGTGTTGTAGAATGTTGTAATAGAGTTAATAAAGTCTATAGCTTTTACACTGTCTCTTTAATAGTGCTGTTATATTTTCCATCATTTTTGTCACTTGTTTTTTAAACATGATTCTAAGTAGCACATCACATTCCTACTGGAAATGGGAAGAGCTGTGTGGTATGTGGTATTCAGATTTTTATACTAATCAGATGTCCAGATTTTTGGCTGGGTGTACTTGCTTTTCGATGGCCTTTACACTGATTTGCAATGTCTGTAGGTTGAGTTATACTTGCCATTTTGATTTACACAATGTTTCAGAAAGTGAGGGGTTATACATTGGGGACACTTCAGAAATAAGGGAAATGTCTAATGATGGATGTCTGACAAAACACTAATGTATATAATGCAAGAGAAAGTCCAAGGTGATGATCCTGCTCTACCCTGGGGAGAAGCTGTAGAGTGGTGTATACAGGAAACACAGGAGGAAGAAGATGGTGGAGGCAGATAATAAGGAGTGATGAAATGAGAGGAACAGATTCAATGAGAACTGTTGTTCTGGGTGCTTCAGCTGAACATGGAAGTATTTTACCAGCTGGAGGACAAAGAGCATAATCTGCAGCTGCAACACTACAGTAAACTGTAAGTAATGTAACTCCACTGTGGAGTAAAGATAGATCTGTTTTTAGGGTAATAATATGAAGGCCATCTGCAAAGATATTTTTGGGATGGCAGTATTCTTGTATCATTTGGGTTAAACCACACAATGTTTACTCCATTATATGTTTGGGGGAGGAGCAATTGGAATCCTTTTAGTCAATGTAAAATTTCTGTTATTAACAATTTGTATAAAAACATCTGTGCGTCATGGACTGAATATACTTTTGTGTAATTAAATACAGATTAAAAATGAATATAGTTTGTTTGGTTCTGGACTGAATACTGTGGACGAAAACTGGAGTTTGTAGCACCATGTGATGCTGGCCTTTCAATGTTGTTCTTTTTTTGGCTTTTCCCGGTTAGGGGTCGTCACAGCGGAACTCTGGTCCACTAATGATTGGCAGTAGATGTTTTATGGGTGCTGAGCTGCCAGCTCGACGTCCAACCTTCAACGAAGGCACGCCCATTCTACGCATGTCTTTCGAACGCCACTCGACTGTGGGGAGGACATGCAGACTCCACACAGAAGGCGCTCCAGCCGAGAACTGAACGGGAGAACCGCTTGCTGTGAGGCAACAATGCTACTGTTGCACCACTGTGGCTTGATAACAAGGGTAAAAGATGAGATATATGTTTGGAGTGGGACATGGGAAATCTGGGTATCTTTGAAACCATGGGTTAAAATTAAGCCTGTACCAACTGAAATAAATCTAAATGAAATCCAGGGTATTTTTAGATATGGGGTCAAAAGAAAAAATGTTGTTTTTGTGGTTTGAAATGCATTTGTTGGGGGGAGTGTGAAAGAAACATGCCTCAGTATGGATAGAGAGAAAATCTTGTTTTTGTGGTTTGAAATGTATTTGTTGGGGGGAGTGTGAAAGAAACATGCCTCAGTATGGATAGAGGGTGCATTCATTAAGGAACTGTGTTCTGAAATGCAGAAAATGCCATAAAGAATGTTATGCATATTTTGATAGTGAACAACATGACCAAATTAATGTTTAAGAACAGTAATTACAAATGAGCTAAATACTAATGTAATAAGGGAAGGCAGGGGGAAGAATTCATGGAAGAGTAGGAAAATGTTCCTTCTGAAAGAAGTACTGATTATAAAAAGTGAATGAAGATGATATTGTGGAAGATGGAATTGAGCTATCTATCTATATATATATATATATATATATATATATATATATATATATATATATATATATATAGATAGTACTAGTAATAATAAATTTGACATTGTACAAGATGAGGGAGGGGAAGGAGATGGTCCAGAGACTGGAAATGTGGGTATTGAGGATACTAGAGTAAGAGGATGGTTACTGTGTAGGAAGCACCAATAGATAGATAGATGGACAGGTTCATAGGTTGGTATTAGGCTATCTGCCCTAGGGCCTATACAAGCCTAGCCATAACAATTCCCTGGATATTTCTTCCCACAGTATTTACTTCCCCAGACCCCTGTCTAGCAGGGCAACTGACATGATCCCCAGGGTGAATTTCCTATCTCCCATCCAATTGTCAAGGTTCCATTTGAAGAGGGCCAAAGAGGCGCTCTGCTTGACATGTATGGCCAGTCTATTCCAGAGTCTGGGGAGTCTCTGGGTCAGGAACCTATCCCTCCAGCATGTTTTGTTCATTGTGATGACAAGGTTTAGATCCCTGGAGCATGTGGCTCTGAGGGATTGGGATTTATTTAAGTGGAGCATGTCCAACAGCTCAGGGTTAGACATGGCCTTGTATGTTAAGCAGAGATCACCTCTGAGTAGACAATATGCCACAGAGTATAGCTAGAGTTTGTTTAGATGGTCAGCATAGGACATCTGCTTTAGGCCTGTGATTTTTTTAGTGAGGTATTTCTGCGGCCTTTCCAGCTGTTGCAGATGTCTTGTGACGTACATACCAAATGGGGCATTGTATCCTATAATGGGTATAATGAAGGATGAGTACAGTGGGACAATGACCTCCTTTTTTCTGGATGAAAAGCTCTTAGTGATGAGGTCTGCCACATAGAAGGATTTCCTGACTGTTGTGGCAATGTGGTTATTGAAGGTGAGACCACTGTCCACCTGTGTTCCTAAGTCTCTAATCACACTTTCAGTGTTTAGTGTACTGCCACCTATGTGGTAATTCATGGGTACATGTTTTTTCCCAATGGGGATAACTATACATCTAGATAGCTAGATAGATAGATAGATAGATAGATAGATAGATAGATAGATAGATAGACAGATAGATAAAAAAGAAAGCTGTGTGTAAAACCGAAATGAGGAAAAGGTTAATGTTAAAGTCTGGGTGATAAACTTAAACTGTACAAAAATAGTGTCAGATGACTATTGCTATTAAAATGAAGCCAAAAATTCAAGCATATTTGATGTGTTTGCTTGCTCTCTGTTACTTCAGTGAAGAGCAAAGGTCACCATTTGATAATGTTTAGGGAGAATATAGTGTGGATTTTTGGGGAAGATACATTCAGGTATTGTGGATGTGTGAGGTAATAGGGAGGTACAAATTGTGGGTGTTTTTGTAGAAAGATTTGGATGCATAATTATTTTGGATGAGAAAATTAGAAACAGTATATGTAAGGTAATGATATCTCTCTTTAATTTCTCCAAATCTCTTGGATTCCTAATACCATGACGGGAATGGCCCCATTCCTAAGTCAAAGTATGATTAAAGTTCATGAAATTAATATTGTTTCAGTCTTTGATGTCAGCCAAAAGTGCTCTTCGCAGCACCCGCAATGTGCCCAGTAATGACTCCTTCTGAAATTCGTATGGAGTTACATGGATTGGTAACATATCTAAATATCACTGCAGATTCTTTTTTTATAAGACCTGTTGCTCCTACTACTATTGGAACCGTCTGGGTGTCTTTCTTCCACATTGCTCTTGTTTCTGCCTGCAAATCCTGATATTTTATGACTTTGTGTCTCTCTGTATATAATACACTGTAGTCAGTGGGTGTGGCGATTTCAATTTTGTCTTCTTTTAATGGACCACTATATCCTGTTTTCTAGCATCTATTATTTGAAATGTTGGTAATGGGTGATCCCATGTGATATAAATTTCATCATTTTCTATGATGCTTTGTGGCTCATGTTTCCAGTGTTTTTCAGCCACTTTAATAGTTCTTCAATAATAATAATAATAATAATAATAATAATAATAATAATAATAATAATAATAATATCCAATTCAATAATTCTTTCTTTAATAGTAATGAATGCATGCACAGGTGTGAAAGAATGCACTGCTACATGAATGCATCCAAAGCATGTTATAGTTAAAACAGATGTTTTTCTGTAATATACAGAAGGTGGGAGGACACAGCACAATATGTCAAAAGTTCTAAAGAGATAATAATGGGAAATTAATACTACGGCAAGGGAGAAAGTGAGAAATTGATTTATTTGTCTTTTCAGATACAATTAGATAATAAAAATTTAGTAAACTAGTGCTTTCTCAGATTATTCAGCTATAAAAGGTATTTAGAGAAAGTGTAAAAATAATCAAGGATGGCAGGGGTATTCAGTATGTAAGATGAACATGTAGAGAAAGTTGTAAAATGAAGCAGCAGATAAAAAAGTTAAGAGAAGATCCTAACTTATGAGGTCACATTACAACTCCTGTAGTTATTGGTATTGGGCCTTTCAATGGAAATATAAAAAATGTACACCTGGAAATAGAAGTGATGTCACCATAGGAACAGACGAGATCATTGAAGGTTTATTAGAGATTGTGAGACTTTGTTAGACATAAACTATAAAGACTATTAAAAAGGAGGGGGAGTGAAGAGAGGGAGAGAAGAATACATGAAAACTGTAATTTTATAATAGAAGTTGCTGTTAAAAGGAATAAAATAATTCATACCATTACTGTCAAAATGTGTGAAAAGGGAAACGATAAACATGGGTGGTTTACTGTATGAGTAGGGAAAGAAAATTAAAACACAAAGAAGGCTAATGAATGTAATAGAAAATTATGTTATGCAACTACTGTATATAGCAAAAGGAGAACAGCAATTATGAGAGATCGGTGTGTTAAGAGATTACATGCAGAAGGTGTGGGGGATTAAAAGATGCAGGTAAATGCACAATAATTATCTGCAGTATTGAAAGTAAATATTCAAACAGTATTAGGCATAGATGGTATGGATTATTTGTTTTACAGAGATGGAAAAAAGAAATAGTTTAATAGTTCATATGTTAAATGAACAGCTGGATAATGGCATAAGAATTATGTTAAAGCATTATAAATTTTATTTGCATGAAGGGAGATATGAGGACAATTAGGGATTTAAGGCCTATTGCGTTATGTAATGTAGATTACAAAATAATCATGAGTACAGCAATGGCATTCAGTAAGATCATTCTAGAAAGTATGTATGTTTTAAAGGAAAATTCAGTGGAAATGTTGAGTACTGTAAAAGAAATAATGGAAAATATTATGACAAAAGAAAAGGAGTGGTGTGTGATATACAGAGAGCATACAACCATGCAGAATTTATACAAATGCAGTACATACTGGAGGAATATAAGCAATAAGTAATTAGTAATAAGACTTGGATTTTTACATTGTTCAGGATAATAGTAGACTAAAGGGTATTATTAAATAATGGTTTGATGAAGTGATGAAAAAAAGTTGATAAATAAGGGTAATGCCACTCAATGCTAGAAGTCTAAACCTCAAAATGCACTCACTTGAGGCACTCCTTAAAATGGAGAACATCGACATCTGTGCAGTGACAGAGACCTGGTTCAAGGCTCCAGAGAGCACCCCTGCATTACTAGGCTATAATTCATACCACACCACACAAGACCGCAATGCAAATTGTAGCTTGCTACAGATCCCCCACCATGCCCCAGGATTCCCACTCCTCATTTCTTGATACACTGGAAAATATTAGGGTACAACCTAACACCCTAATAATGGGTGATTTCAACTACCCCACCAATTACTGAGAAAACTACTCATGTACCAACTCTTGTGCTCAATGTTTTCTGGAATTCATAAATTCCAATGCCTTGGATCAACTTATCCACACCCCCACCAGGGGCAGCAATATTCTAGACCTGGTCATCATCAACATGGGCAACCACACCGGAGGTCAATTCCTCGTTGCTCAGATCCGACCACAAGCAAATCACTCTAGACATCCACATACAAGCCCTACCCTCCATTAGGGAAACCACCGTAAAACATTTCTCCAAAGCCAACTTCACGCTTCTTAAAACAGAAGTGGCAAACTTCACGACACCCATGCTGACAGACAATAGAGATACGACTGCTGAATCCTATACAATTGCACTTTATAAGCACTTACACAAGTGCATGGATTGTGCAATCCCTAACAGAACAAAGATGCTATCCTCCAAAAACAGGAAGCCAATCTGGTGGTCCCCTGCTATAAACAAATTCTACAACAGAAAAAAGAAACTGTTGCAAAAAAGAGTAAAATCCCATAATTGGAGGAACTCCGTGGTCAGCCTCAGTAAGATGCTGAGATCCCTTATAAAATCCTCCAAAGCTAGTTAAGAAAACAAAATCACCACTGATTCTAAAGACAACCACAAAGCATTCTATAGCTATGTCAAGAATCTCAATGGCAACACTCAGATCTGCTCTGAGTTACAGCACAATGGCACTAAATATACAGAACCAACTGATATTGCCAACATCCTGACAGATAGGTTCAGTGCTAACTTTACCCCTCTCTTATCCCCTAAAGGACCCATCTCTATACCGGAAGAATGCAAAGTACCTGTAATCACAGCTGCACAGGTAAAAAACACAGTCTCCAAAACCAAGAACACAGCATTCATGGGACCTGACAACATCCCAGGCTAAGTTCTACATGAACTACAGAACGAACTGGCACCCCACCTAAGTACCATGTTCAATCATAGCCTCACCTCAGGCTTTGTGCCCACTGAATGGTGCACAGCAATGGTTTTCCCACTCCACAAAGGGGGAGCCACCATGGACCCCGGGAACTGCCACCCCATTAGCCTGACGAGCCTGGTCTGCAAGGCTATGGAGTGTATCATCTGGAACTTATAAACAATGACATTGGTAATCTCCAAACTCTGGACCCTACCTAGTTCAGGTTTGTAAAAGACAGATCATGTCTCCTAAACCTCATAGACTTCTTTGAAGCGGTCACCAAAGCTGTAGATGAGGGTAAGGTGGTACACACACAGCCTATCTAGATTTCGCCAAGGCTTTGGACACCATCCCCCACTCTGGAATTATAGACAAACTCACTAAACTAGGTATAAATCCCTATGTCACAAGATGGGTTGCCAACTGGCTCACTGACCAAACCCACACTGTGAAAGTAGCAGACTCTAAATCCAACTTCAGACCAGTGACAAGTGGAGTACCACAGGGTTCAGTCCTAGGTCCTCTCCTGTTTTTTATCTACTTCTCTGAAGTACAGGCTAACACAGAAGGTCTTTGGCTAACAAAGTTTGCAGATGACTGCAAACTAGGAGCCATAATCAAATCTCCTAATGATGTGGACATCCTACAAAAGGGCCTCACTGAGACAGATGCCTAGTGTCAAAGCCATGGCCTCAAGCTCAATGCCAAAAAGTGCATTGTCATCCCTTTTGGTAAAAACTCTGTAACCATGAACTACCACATAGGCGGTAGTCTACTTAACACCAAAAGTGTGATAAGAGACCTTGAGACACAGGTGGACAGTAGCCTCTCCTTTGATAATCACATTGCCACAGTAGTCAGGAAATCCTTCTATGTGGCACACCTCATCATAAAAGGTTTCTCATCCAGGAAAAAAGAGGTCATTGTTCCCCTCTACTCATCACTCATTAGACCCATTATAGAGTACAATGCCACTTTTGGTATGTACCTCACAAGACATCTACAACAACTGGAAAGGCCACAGAAATACCTCACAAAGAAGATTATCGGCCTCAAACAGATGCCCCACGTAGACCGTCTAAAAAAACTCCAGCTTTACTCTGTCACATATCGCCTACTCAGAGGCGATCTCTGCCTAACATACAAAGCTATGTCAAACCCAAAGCTGTTGGACATGCTCCACGTAAGGAAATCCCAATCCCTCCGAGCTACACACTCTAGGGACCTAAACCTTGTCACGACAATAAACAGAACATGCTGGAGGGATAGATTCCTGTCTCAGAGACTTCCCATACTCTGGAACAAACTACCTATCTACATCAAACAAAGCTCCTCATTAGCAGTCTTCAAGAAAAATCTTGATGATTGGATGGGAGATAGGAAATTCACCCCGGGGATCACTTCTGTGGCTCTGCCTGACAGGGGCTCAGGAAAATATTTTTCTTGGCTGGCAAAAGCCAGGGTACCGTTTGGCTAGGCTTATATAGGCCCTAGGGCCAATAGCCTAGTACCTACCTAAGAACCTATGAACCTATGAATACAGTATTAATACACTATTTCAGAAAGATGTTGCAACATCATTGGGAATATAAATCAAGCCATTTAATACCTTTGCTAATGTCTTTTGTCGATGGCTTTCTGGTAGTAGTTAAAACAAATTATATATACTGAAGATGATTACAGAGCAAGAAAATATATCAAAAGCAGCTGGATTAAAAATGAATACGGAAAACAATAAATGGATGGTGTAAGCAGTTAAAGAAGAAGAGTTTTACTTTTTCTTATCAGAGGAAGATTTATTAAGCATAAACCAGAAGTTGTTTATAAGCAGTTGGATTGAATTCTGGAAAAAAATATCAGTTAAAATTAGATAGTTCTGCATGGAGTAATGTGATTATGCTCCAACATCAGAAGAAAGATAAACCTGTGAAGTACTACTGTAGCACAGGATCTGGCCATAACAGCACTTTCAGATATGTGCAACAATTATTCCACACCTTCTAAGAGCTGTTGTAGTTGGGTCACATATAAGGGATGTTCTTTGCATTCAACTGCCCTCAAATATCTTGCCTCATATTTTTGTAAGCAAATGATCACAATATTTAAAAACTGTCTCTGACTTTCCTCCTGTGTCAACCTCCCCAGAATTCTTAAACAGATTATGTATGTACATGCTGTCTGTGTAAGAGCATTCACTAAATGCTTTATTGGCTTTCAAAGCTGGTAAAACACTTTGTGCTTTTTTTTCAGTAAGTGGTAGTATATGGAGTAGCTAAAACTCCATGTACTACAATGACTTATAATCAGGTCTCACTGATGCTAACCATTTATTATGTGTTCTTGACATGGATGCTAAGATTCACCTTAGTATTCATATCTTAAACACATAATAATATGATTACAATCAGAAACCCAAACATAGTATTCTATTTGGTAAACATTTAAGCTGTTATTTTAAGGAAAACAAGTTTCCTTGATAAACTCTGTGTTATTATAGAAATTAACTTATCTAGATGGGGTTTACACATTTTATACCTCAAAAGAAAAGGTGAGTTTAGGTACTTTTTTCAGTTGGGGATCTATGTTGAATCACGTGGAAAAGGAGATGTTATATAATAAAGTAGAAACTGGAAGTTTAGGCTCTGTATATTTATCATTGCTGTATTTGTCTTTGATAGAACAGACAATACAATTTCATGAAAACACCTTGATGGGTCAGTCGTTGTTGTCTCACAGCAAGAGGTTCTCCTGTTCGATTCTCGGCTGGACTGCCTTCTGTGTGGAGTCTGCATGTCCTCCCTGCAGTCGAGTGGCCTCCGAAAGGCATGCGTGAATGGGCGTGCCTTCGCTGAAGGTTGGGCATTGGGCTGGCAACTTGGCACCATAAAAATCTACTGCCAATCATTAGCGGACCGGAGTTCTGCTGTGGCGACCCCTAACAGGGAAAAGCCGAAAAGACAAAACTTTGATGGGTTAGTTATTGAGCAAAAAGTATGATTATTTTTGGAACAGCATTAGAACAAGAAAAATGGTACTAATTTAAGGCAAGAAGGGTGTTGTGGAATATAAAAAAAGTATCTCATTCGAAGACAGATTAAATTTAATTAAAATTATAATACTATCTAAAATTCTTTTCATTAGTCAGTCTTTAATAATCCCTTCACTTAAAAAAAAACTATCAAAAGAATCAATGATATCTAACTCAAATTTCTTTGGCACCCTAAAAAAACCAGAATATCCCTGCAATGGCTCACAGGAAGTTGGGAAGAAGGTGGTACTGCATTTCCTAACATTGATTTATATATAAATGCTGCTATTATTAATACAATACTCTTATGGATTAATACTCAATACACATCCTATTGGAAGTCAATGCATGAAAATATATTATTAAATAACAATAAAACATTGCTTGAACCTCTTATTCAAATAGATAAGAATATCTTTATATGGCTAATAAAAATATATATACACACCAACAAGCAGAAACTAACCGTATTTCCCATTAATCAGATATTATTGACTTAAAAGACTTATGCATTTCAATCACCTAATTAAAACCTTATTAATATCTGTTTTCCCAACTGCTTTCACTAGTGAGTGTTTGATCGCCTTTGATGTTAGTAAAATGTTAGAATGTAAAAAGGGCAGTTTGTTATACTGGAATGAATTTTTATCTACAAATAGAATTCATTCAGCTGATTATTTAATCGCTAAATTAGTTTACAAAATTGTAATTGGCTAGATATCCAATATCTATTTTTTTCATAATAAAACTATACTATCATTAGAAACACATGGCAAAAATACATCTAAAATCCTAGACATTCCCTGGGATTCAGTAAAGCTTTTTTCCGAGCAGGAATAGTGTAGCAGCTCCTGCACGGAATATAGCTGCCGAGCGATCCAGTAAACAAGCCTGGGGGCGTGTACGAGCCTGCTAACCCTATTCTGCCATGGTCATGACTGGATTATGCTAATGACCTCATTTGCTGGTGAAAACCATGCAAATGAGGTCAATTAGTGATCCAGTAAGAAGGCAGGCATCTGTGGCAGAATAGTGTAGCTTGCAGAAATATATTTGGCTACTAGTTGAATACATTTCTGCAAAAATCAAAATGGAGGCATGACAGCTGAAATTAAAGCATGTATTATAATCCTTAGGCATGCCAATGGCCAAATATATAGCCACTGGCATGGAAAAGTGTTGCAAAATTATAAAATCCAAAGTTTATTTTGTTTGGTCGATCTTGGCCATTTAAGCATAGGGCAGCAGCTCGCAAATGGGATCGTGCCGAAAAAAAAAAATGTGAAAAGACAATTTTAAGTGAAATCTGCATTTTGCCATTATAGTCTATGGCATGCAGAATCAAAACAATAGGAGGGAATAGTGGTTGCTAAGGGGAAAGGCTCTGGTGTAGTGCTGAAACTAGGGAATAAGGCAGAGGGGCATGATAATGAGGAAAATTTACTGAATCACAAAAAGAAGGCAAGTGCCAAAAAACTGCACCTAACCGTGTAGGAGCTATAAGGCAGTGGTGTATGCAGGAGAAGCAGCTGACAAGAAAAGGGTGTGTGTCAAGCTTAGTTTAAGCACATTGGAGGTCCACGGCTCACATTTGAGCTTAGCTAAGCACAGCTAAGCAAGGGTGTGTGTCTGAGGCTGTATTGATTTATTCCATGAAATGAAGAGCGTGTTTGTGTCCAGGGGAGTGCCATTTCTCATTGTTTACCTTAGCTAAATGGGTATGTGTGGCATGCACTGGGTCTGAAACAGAACCCACCCCCAGAAATAGGGGCTTAAAAGGGGTGGAAATGGGAAGGGGAAAAAAAGGCAAATAGCAGAATAAAAGCAATCAAGTACAAATAAAATAGCAAGGAGGTGGAATGTATCATAGTCAGCCAATCATACAGGCAGCATCTGCAGCACAACAGTATAAACTATGCAAACACCTTCCAGTGTGGTTTTTCCACAAACCTTGCACCATTGGTGTACACAAGCAGGGGAATTTTAACCAAAAAATGTTAGTGATTGCTGTTGCTTTGATCTATCACTATGTACTAGAGGTTGAGGGCGGTGAGGAGGATAATGCTGACAAACGTCCCAGACTGAGGAGGAGGAGGAGAAGAGCATTCAGACACAGAGTAACCTACCAGGGGCTACATGATCTGGAGATAGTAGGCCACTACAGGGTGGACAGAGACATACTTCAGCAAATCATCGAGCTTTGCCGGCCTCAACTCAGACCCAGAGCCAACAAAGGGGAACCCATCCCAGTGGATACCAATGTATTTGTAGCCTTAAGAATACTAGCTACAGGTACTTTCCAAAGACCTACTGGGGACATCATGGGGGTCTCAAAGGTATCTGCATCCAGGTCTATATCATAAAATCGACAGATGAAAATGTTGAATCTCACTTGTTCAACACTAAAATGTTGAACTCCAAGTTTCCCGAACGGCCAAAACAGATTTCATTCCAACGGAAAGAAATTGGTAGGCCGTTCTGTGACACCTGCCCTTTCCCTGACTGTAGTGTGGTCTCAGAGTTAGAATATTTAGTTAGGGTGTGTGTGGGGGGCACATCCCCCAACATTTGGGGGGTGTGGGTGGCAAAGCCCCCCACTTAAATATGTTTGTTTTATTGTGGCGTTGGTGTTTGGCCAACCGATTTCTTTCCGTTGGAAAAAAATTGGTGTTTTGGCTGTTCAGGAAACTTGGAGTTCGACATTTTGGTGTCGAACAAGTGGGATTCAACATTTTCACCTGTCAATCTCATGATATAGACCCTCTGCATCCATGGTACTCCACCAGTTCCTGGATGCCATGCTACCACAAGCTGGTGAGCACATTTACTTCCCCAACATCTGTGAGGAGAGGACCAGCAATATGCATCTCTTCCACCATGTAGCAGAGTACCCGGAGGTACTGGGTGCAATAGACTGCATGCACATCCGGGTCTATATTAGAACATTGAAGTATTACTACTTCAAATGTTCTAATATCGAACCCTTTGCATCAAACGCTGACAATAGTGAAGTTGCAGAATATCGAAAACTTTCCTAGGGAAAGTATTCGGTGGGTCGTTTCTGTAGCTTCGCTATTTCCCCGACTGTGGAGTGAAAGTTATGGACCAGGTTAAGGTAAGTGTGCAAAAGAAGGTGAGTGTGCAATAGGGACCTTAGGGTTAGGGAGCGGGAAAGGTGAGTGTGCGATAGGGACTTTAGGGTTAGGGAGCGGGTAATGTGAGTGTGTGATAGGGAGTTTAGGGTTAGGGAGTGGGTATGGTGAGTGTGCAATAGGGACTTTAGGGTTAGGGAGCAGGTAAGGTGAGTGTGTGATATGGACTTTAGGGTTAGGGAGCGGGTAAGGCGAGTGTGCGATAGGGACTTTAGGGTTAGGGAGCGGGTAAGGTGAGTGTCAGTGATTCTGGACCTTAGGGTTAGGGTTGGGTTAAGGTAAGTGGATAGCTAGTATTGTATGTATGGTTTAGTGTAGGGTTTTTTGATACCTTTCTAATTTCCCTCATAGTCATACTTTGATAATGTAACTAATATATCTGCATTCAAACTAATGTAACTAATATATCTACATCCAACCTTATGCTTTATGCCTCTCATCCTCCAGGACAATTTTCTTTAACATCTTAGTTGCTTAATTTAGAATGACTTCTTACTTGAATGCATTTCACCAGCTGTTTGTGGAATTTCCATCTATTTTGACTGTAATTCAAATAATTTTTCTTTGTATTTTAGTTTTTGTATTTTTTCTTTGTATTTTTAGTTTTTGTATTTTTTATTTGTATTTTCATTATGTGATGTAACATTGTACTGTGGAGCTTTTCTCCCCGGGCCTCCATTGAAAACGGGCTCCTGAGCCCAGTGGACCTCCCCGGTCACCAACTGGAATAAATAAATAAATAAATAAGTGTATGTGTGTGGATTATGTATTTTGGTGTGCTTGTGTTGTGTTTATGTTTGTTGGAACAGCAAATGTTTTCCCTGGGAAAAAATTCACTGTTCTGAGTGTTCGATGTTATGGTGTGAAATGGTTCGATATTAGAACATTTGATGTAGTAATACTTCAATGTTCTGTGCCAGGTCATGTGCAATGCCTGGGGCATTATCATGAATGTGTGTGCTGGCAGCACTGGAACCTATCACAACTCCCACATCTGGCATTCGTCACAGCTGTACCAGGGCCAGTGGGGAAATCCCATATGGCCATCTAGTGGGGGATGCTGGCTATACACTGGAGCCGTGGATGATGATACCCATCAGAAATCCACACACACCCACTCAAGAATTCCATAATGAGGCACACACACAAACCATGATCATTATAGAGCGTGTGTTTGGGATGCTCAAGTCATGGTTCCCCTGCCTTGACATATCTGGTGGATCCTTGTAGTACTCTCCAGAAACATGTGCACACATGTTCATAGTATGCGCCATGCTACACAATATGATCCTGTGGAAACAGCTGCAGCAGGAACAGCACGAGGAAGGGCCACACAGCCCCCCACCATTGCCAAAGTCCCTACAGGCACAGAGGGACTCGGAGGAGGAAGCCGTTGAGCCTGCTCCTGTAGGCAGACAGAGGCATGCCCAGTATGCCCAGGCCTTGGCAAAGAGGCAATGCATAGCACACACATTAATGCTGTAGGGACCCAGGGACTGATACTTCTGTCCGACTCGCACACACAGTAAAATGGATGCCACACACATCACACTACCTGTAGCTTACCCTGTAGAAGCAGGCACAAAGTAAGTCAGTCTTTGAAACAATAAATGAATGGAGTAGTATGTTCCGGTAGCATATCTATGGTATTGCTGCATATGCAAGGGAATGGGGTGGCCTACTGGGCAGAAGACAACTAACAGCTATGTGGGACACCAGGAAATGTCTGCCCAATACTGGCTTCTCCACACTATGCAGTACTATCCAAGGTGACAAATCACACTGCAGTATATCCGGGGGGGGGGGCAACTAAGGGGGGGGTCATAGAACACATGCATGGATGTTAATGTGGGGATCCCATACTCACCCCTCAGACTCACCCAGCAAGTCAGCTGTAGAAAACCATAAAGGAATGTCTGAAAAAGTTCCACAAATGGTGTCAATGATGGAATACCCCCATACAGATGTACACAGTGATATCACAGCAGGCCATGCAGTTGCAGTAAGGCTCTGAAGGGTAAGAAGTCTGAAACTCAATTGCATGCCATTACAATATAACCTGTGGTCTCTAGTGATATGCCTTTATTCTCCAAGACAGGGCACAATGCTATGCTAAATGGAACCAAAATGTAAAGTCAATATCAGCACGGTATGTGCAAATGTGTACCGTTGACAGGTGTGCCCCCACACCCATTTTCCCATAGAAATGCAGTAACATGTACATTTGTAGGGTAATAGCAGCAGAGCACACATTGCCAGGGCTGTTCCAATCAACAGGATAACTTGTTGCATGTCCACAATATGCAGGGGTCAATTATCTATGTATATGCATGGGAAATACTGTCAGGATAAGGCCAGCACTTACTCCTGGCTGTTGTGTCTTAGTGACCTATGTACAGTACTGTGGTATCACAGTGCCAACTATTTTGCACGTCAGCTACACCTATGGTGGGATTTGTACACACTGTCCAGATGTCAGTATCCATTACTGCCAGAAAGCTGGACAGGTCATGGACAGGGGGCCACACAGATATGAACACTACACAGGTTGGAGAAACCTACACAGTGCCTACCATACCTCCCAACTGTACAGACCGTTTGCAGAATGTACAGACGTTTGCAGCATATTTGTGGTGTCTTTATTCTGAAATAGTGGTTGTCTGACAAATCAGTGGCAAACCACGAAAGTCTAAAGTCAGAAAATAATGATGGACTGTAGTTTCTCAGACTTATACCCTATAGAAAAACACATGCTAATGCAAAATCTGTTATTGCATCACCCTTCTAGGTTTGTATGGTCAAGAGCTGCAATGGTCCATATATTTAGGCCTTTGTCACTCAATTACTTATGTCGCTGTCCACATGTCTGACTCACATACATAGAGAGGTTTGGTGCCTAGTAGCACAGCAGTGTATTCTGTCACTTACCATTGTCACCCCAGGGGGGTCCACTGCCTGGCAGCCTGAGAACATATGCATGACAGAACACACTGCCCTGCTACAGATAGCCTGCATCAGTCTCACATGGCCTGCAGGCCTCTGGCAAAGGCCCATGCCTCACCCATAGTGCCTTTGTAAGGAATATCATGGGGCCCATACTACCAACATAACACAGTCAACAAAATGCAAAGGCCATGCTGCTAAATGCTAGTAGCATACCTCTCAACCTTGTAGAGCATGAAATCTGGACAAAGCCATACATAATGGTGGGATAAAGGCCCAACTATAGGGACACTTTTGAAATATTGTTCTCACATTGTTAGAAATTTGATAGAATAGCAGAGGGGGTGTGTAGTAACATGGATCTCATGAAGGGTGTGAAGTCTGGAACTCTAATGTTCTGTCATTATTCCCTGACTGCAACCCTGAGTGATTTGCAACAAACTTGCTAGAAAACCACAATGTTAAGAGAAACCAACCAGATATATGAGGCACGGATCTAGATAATCTGCAAGAATCTGTACAGTTGAGAGGTATGGCCACACCAGGATATGACCTTTCAAGTAAGAAGAATACCACACAACCCAGAGATCCCTAGCCAGTAAATTACCAAGGTGCTGGACCTTTTACACAGCTTCATCAGTCAATTGCTGTAGCCACACCTCCCAAATGGCTGGATTGTGCAAGAATGTCTAGCCTGTGCCTCGTAATATAGGTCTGTGCATCATCTATCTTGTATTTCCTTGGTAAATAACTGCGATGATCTGATGATATCTGTCAGTAGGTAATGACACAATATAGTACAGTGTCAAACATTACATATGTCAGAAAATGTCTGCTAAAACAAACACTGGAACTCAAGCAACTCATAAATTAAAAAGGGAAATAATTACAGTATCCCCCTATGTTTGGCCCACTGTTTCCCCATATTGGCAGCCTATCTCCAGATATCTTGCAGAAACAGATTGCAAGGTATGGCTGTAGCTCACAATACCCTGGACTGGAGTACAACTATCCCTGGAATGGATTCCCACACTTACTATAGAAGGTCATACTGAGCATGTTCCTACAATTAGAGAAGTGAAGACCCTGTCTGACACCACATTGGACTATATTTATCTGAATTGTGCAGATGTCCTTGCATACACACAGCTATGTAAACTAACTGTCTTCAAATACACCCATTAGACAGGATTACTCACAACCAGATGTAGGTGGCCCATATGTGGTATATCTGCATCTGTTGCATGTGATACACACACACACATATATATATATATATATATATATATATATATGGGCAACATATTATAATATGTCAGGCATACACACACATAGACATGGGGAAGAGCGGGACAGACAGTGATAGAGTGAGACGTGCAGGGAGACACACACACAGAGTGAGTCATACACAGGGATACCCTGAATGGCACAGAGTGATGTCCTGCTGCAGACAGTTGCATACCAGTTGTAACTACTGGGAACTGCCAGCATGAAGATGATATTCATTGCCTGATGGTACTGAGGTGGGGGTTGTAGTATCACATCACCTACCTTTGTGTGTGTGTGTGTGTGTGTGTGTGTGTGTGTGTGTGTGTGTGTCTGTAGGTCTAAGTATTATAGTACACTTCCCATTTCCCTACTTTACAAGATCTGCTGATGTCATTCACCTTAGAAGTATCTTTGCAATGGCTTCAGTCCTGTAAGTGCTACAGTATGTGTAATAACTGCATAGCACTATAATGGAAATAACTATATAGGTAAGGGTTCTACTCACAGTCCCAGCATATGTAATTATGGTTTTGCATGGGTATGTGTGTATGTGTAGGAATAAGTGTTTTAGTCCATTCCCACCAAGTACACGTCCCATTGCCTTACTTCACAAGATCTGCTGATGCCATTCACTGTAGAAGTACCGTTGGACTGGCCTCTGCCCTATAAGCTCTGTGGTGCATGTGATAACTGTATAACACTGTAGTGCAAATAACTATTTGGGTAGGGGTTATAATCTCAGTCCTGGCAAATGTAAAAGTGTGTGTTTGTAGGTTAAAGATTTTGAGCCCATTTACACCCAGTACACTTCCCATCACTTGACTTTAGCAGTCCTGAAGATGACAGGCACCTTAGAAGTAGCTTTGGGCAGCCCACAGCCCTACAAGCTCTGTGGTGCATGTGATAATTGCATAACACTATAGTACAAGTAAGTAGTTAGGCAAGAGCTCTAATATCTGTCCTGGCAAATCTAAAACTGTGTGTGTTTGTGTGTGTGTTTGTAGGTTAAAGATTTTGAGCCCAGTCTCACCCACTACACTTCCCATCACCCTACTTTAGCAGTCCTGCAAATGTCATTCACCTTAGAAGTAGCTTTTGGAAGCCCACAGCCCTACAAGCTCTGTGGCATGTACAATAATTGCATAACACTATTGTACAAATAACTAGTTAGGCAGGGGGTTCTAATCTCAGTCCTGACAAATGTAAAAGTGTGTGTCTGTAGGCTAAAGATTTTGAGCCCATTCACGCCCAGTATACTTCCCATTGCCCTGTGTTAGCAGTTCTACAGATGTCAGTACATTAGAAGTAGCATTGGGTAGCCCACAGCCCTACAAGCTCTGTGGCACATGCGATAATTGTGTAACAGTATAGTACAGATAACTAGTTAGGTAGGGGTTCTAATCAAAGTCCTGCAAATGTAAAAGTGTGCATGTGTCTGTAGGTTAAAGATGTTTAGTGCATTCACACCCAATACACTTCCCATTTCCCTACTTTAGCAGTCCTGCAGATGTCAGTCACCTTAGAAGTAGCTTTGGGCAGCCCACAGCTCTACAAGTTCTGTGGTGCGTGGTAAAATTGCATAACACTACAATACAAATAACTAGTTAGGCATGGGTTCTAATCTCAGTCCTGGCAAATGCAGAAGTGTGTGTTGTCAGTAAGTTTAAGATTTTGAGCCCATTCACACCCAGTTCACTTCCCATTGCCCTACTTTAGCAGTCCTGCAGATGTCAATCACCTTAGAAGTAGCTTTGGGCAGGCCACATTCCTATAAGCTCCATGGCGCATATGATAATTGTGTAACAGTGTAGTACAAATAACTAGTTAGGCAGGGGTTCTAATCTCCATCCTGGCAGATGTGTTTGTGTGTATATGTGCAGATTAAAGTATTTTGTGTCCTTTCTCACCCAGTACAATTCCCATTGCCATACTTTACAAGGACTGGTGATGTTCATAGATAGGTACTAGGCTATCGGCCCAATGACCTACATAAGCCTAGCCAACAAGGTTCCTTAGCTTATGCCACCCAAGAAAGTTATTTTCCTGTGCCACTGTTGAGCAGAGACACAGAAGTGATCCACAGGGTGTATTTCCTATTTCCCATCCACTCATCAAGATTTTTCTTGGAGAGTGCTAATGAAGAACTGTTCCTCACCTTAGAAGTAGCTTGGGACACCCTCCACCCTATAAGTTCCGTGGCTCATGTGATAAATGCATAACACTCTATTAGCAATAACTAGATAGGAAGGGGTTCTAATCTCTGGCAAATGTGTGTATATGTGTAGGTTAACGTATTTTTTTACCTTTCTCACCCAGTACATCTCCCATTGCCATACTTTACAAGGGCTGGGGATGTTCCTCACCTTAGAAGTACCTTGGGACACCCTTCACCCTCTAAGCTCTGTGGCACTTGCAATAAATGCATAACACTGTAGGAATCATAGACAAACACACTCAGCTAGGCATCAACCTCTATGTCACTAGGTGGGTTGCAAACTGGTTCACAGATAGAACCCACCATGTGAAAGCAGTGGACTCTATGTCAGACTGCCGACCAGTCATGATTGGAGTCCCACAGGGTTTGGTCCTGGGTCCCCTTGTGTTCTGTATCTACACCTCTGAAGTCCAACCCAGCATGAAGGGACTCTGGCTGGCAGTGTTTGCAGATGACTGCAAGGTGGGTGCTATTATTACTTCCCCACGTGATGTTGACATTTTGCAGAAAGGCCTCACTGAGACCTACGACTGGTGTCAGAACCCTGGACTTAAGCTCAGTGTCAGAAAATGTGCTGCCATCCTTTTTGAGAACAACTTGGTCCCCATGAATCACCACATCAATGGTAGTTCACTGAACACCGAAGTTGTTATAAGAGAACGGGGAACACAGGTTGACAGTGAGCTCTCTGTTGACCACCACAGTGCCACTGTGGTCAGAAAGTCCTTATATGTGGCACATCTCATTACTAAGGGTGTTGCATCCAGGAAGTAAGAGGTCATTGTCTCCCTTTACTCTCCCATCATTAGGCCAATCATCGAGTACATGGCCCATTTGGCATGTACCTCACTGGACATCTGCAACAACTGGAGAGGCTGCAAAAGTACCTCACAAAGAGGATTCTAGGCCTTATTAAACACTTGTCAGACTCCAATAGCTCCAACTATTCTCTGTCTCATATTGGCTACTTAGAGGCAATCTCTGCTTGACTTACAAAGCCATGTCTGTCCCAGCTCTGTTAGGAATGCTACATCTAAAGAACCCAATCGGTCTGCACCACATGCCCCAGAGACCTCAACCCCATTTCCACAATCAACAGAACATACTGGAGGGACAGGTTCATAACCCAGAGACTGCCCACACTATGGAATAGACTTTACATACTTGTCAAGCAGAGCACCTCACTGGCCCTCTTCAAGAGAAATCTAGATAAGTGGATAGGGAATAAAAATCCCACCTCAGGGAGCACTCCAGTGGGCTATACTCAATTGACACACTGGTGACTAACATCAGTTGGCATGATGCCAGAGAAATCCTATGGGCTAAGCTTGTAAAGACTCCATGGCCATTTGCCTAGTACATATCTATGAACCTATGGATCTCAGTACTGGCAAATGTGTGTCCGTACATTAGTATGTATAAAAGTGTGAGTGTGTAAACATGTAGGTGAAAGTAGTTTGTGGCCCTTCTCACCCAGTAAACCTCCCATTGCTATACTTTACAAGGGCTGGTGATGTTATTCACTTTAAAGGTACCTTGGGACACTCATCATCTTATAAGCTTTGTGGTGTGTGCAGTATCTGCATAACACTATAGTACCAACAACTGCATATATAGGGGTTCTAATCTGAGTCTTGGCAAATGTGTTTGTAAATGTGTATATTTGTAGGATACAGCATTTTGGGGCCTCACTCTCCCAGTACACTAACCATTGCCATACTTTACAAGGGCTGGTGATGTTGTTCCCCTTAGAAGAACTGTGGGACACTCTTTACCCTATAAGCTCTGTGGTGCGTGCAATAAATGCATAACACTGTATTAGCAATAATTAGATAGGTAGGGGTTCCAATCTCAGTCCTGGGAAGTGTGTGTGTGTGTGTGTGTGTGTGTGTGTGTGTGTGTGTGTGTGTGTGTGTGTGTGTGTGTGTGTGTGTGTGTGTGTGTGTGTGTGTGTGTGTGTGTGTGTGTGTGTGTGTGTGTGTGTGTGTGTGTGAGAACTGTATCCTGTGTATATGTTTGAGTGAGAACTATATCCATTGGGGGGGATTTTACATTTTTAGGCCATGGTACTCCCAGTACACGTCCCAAGGTCAGCTTTACAAGGCCCGCTGTCTTCAACCATAGAGGTATCTGTTGACACTCTTCAGCCCAATAAGCCCCTTGCAGTGTGCAGGAACTATGTAACAATATGGATGGACTAATATGATAGGCAGGGCTGCTAATCTCAGTCCTGGCAAATGTGTGTATGAGTGTATTTGTGTTTGTAAGTGTGTATAACTGTAGGTTAAGGTATTTTGGGTCCATTCCCACCCAGTACATCACCCATTGCCATACATTGCAAGGCCTGGTGATATTCACCTTAGAATTACCTTGGGACACTTTTCACCCTGTAAGCTTTGTGGTGCATGTGATAAATTCATAACTCCAAAGTAGCAATGACTAGATAGGTAGGGGTTCTAATCTCAGTCCTAGGAAATGTGGGTGAGGATGTGTGAGAACAGTATCCTGTGTGTGTTTGAGTGAGAACTATATCCATTGGGTTGCCGTGGTTTACAGTTTTAGGCATTGGTACTCCCAGTACATGTCCAAGGTCCACTTTATGAAGCCGCTGTTTACATCTACCATAGAGGTATCTGTAGACACTCTTCAGCCCTACAAGCCCTGTGCCGCATGCAACAGCTATGTAACAGTATGGAATGAAAAACATGATAGGCTGGGCTGCTAATGTCAGTACTGGATAAATGTGTGTGTGTGTGTGTGTGTGTGTGTGTGTGTGTGTGTGTGTGTGTGTGTGTGTGTGTGTGTGTGTGTGTGTGTGTGCATTGGTGCGTATAGCAGAGTTTGTGAGTGTGTACACTCATAGGTGACAGTATGAGTCCTTTCTCACCCAGTACACCCCAATTGCCATACCTCACAAGGGCACGTGATGTTATTCACTTTACAGGTACCTTGGAACAGTCATCACACTATTAGTTTCGTGCCACCTGCGATAACCGCATAACACTGCAGTGCCACTAACTAGATGGGTAGGGTTTCCACACCCAACACTGGCAACTGTGATCCTGTGTGTGTGTGTGTGTGTGTGTGTGTGTGTGTGTGTGTGTGTGTGTGTGTGTGTGTGTGTGTGTGTGTGTGTGGGAACAGTATTCTCTGTGTATTTGGTCGACACAATATCCTCTGAGGGTGTGGGTTTTAACAATCTGAGGTGTGTTCCACCCACTAAACTTACCATTGCCCACTTTACAAGAGCTGCTGATGTCAATTACCATAGACTTAGCTGTATACACCCCTCAGCCCTATATGCTCTGTGGCACATGCAATAACTGTTACACAGACCTGGTAAATGTATACATATACAGCTGTACCTTGGCTATGACACTGTCGATGTGTTACCATTTTGCCATACCTCTCATTGGCAATGTCTGCAGGGCCACATCCTGCTGACACACAGACACCTAGAACACAAACAGAATACAGCATGTGAGGCTACATTCAGTCAGCATTACTAACACCAATAATGCATCATGACTGAAAAGGTACACACACTCTGAAGTGTACCCATTACAAATGCCAGCTGACAGCACCTTACACAGCATTACATAGCTAAACTGTACTGAATTCACCCTGTGTATCAGAAACATATTAGCATGTCCCTGCATCGGTGGTATGGATGACAGGGATATGGCAAAGGTATCATCATACATACAGGGTGTTGTGTGGGTTGTGAATAAACTATGTCTTAATTATCATATATTAGTGCTTGGTGTACTCTATGCTGGCCACTGGTATTTTTTTGTTGTGTGGTTTTGCCAGAGGCCTAGGCTGGGCCATACGGTTGACATCATGTGTGTGTGTTTGGAGGGGTGTTCTATGAATGGGCCATGCAGAGGTGGTATGTGCATGTCTGGAGGGGACCTGACTGCGATGGTGATGTGTGTGTGTATTTGTATGCACGCAGGCATGGAATATGGCTGCTCTACACAGGGGTATGTTGGACAGCTGTGGACCGTACATGGCAGGGTGTACAGTTTACTGTCTCTGGCCAAGGGCACATGAACTGGTCCTGCCAGGGGTCTCACTGACACCACCAGGCCCAAGGCCAGATGCAGTACTACTCCCCAATGTTGACTGATATCTGCTGGATCCGTGTCCCTGATGGGACCAGCCAGAACCACGTGCCCATGGTCTGCTCCGTCATGGTGTAGACAGCACCCACCCTTTGGTAGTACTGGTGGTACTGCCACTATGGGAGTGTGAAGGTACATGGCCACATAGACTCTCAGCTGATGTTGGTGCTGACCTATGTCCATGTGGCCAATGCCATTCTCCCACCACATGCTTCAGCACAGACATTCCATGGTCGAGGATTGCCAAAGTCTCACCCCACCGTCTATTCATGACCTCAGTATTTTGATGTGTGGCCTCAACAAGGTCACATATGTCATCACGTAAGCCAGGAAGAGTTGCATCCAAAATCCTGAGTGTTTGTCTGGTGTTGAGTTCACTACATGCCTGTGCATCCACAACAGCCTGAAACATGCATCTGGTGACACCTGCTGTGGCACTTGTGACAGTGGCTTGATGGGCAGTAGTCATCCTTCAAGCACCCCTGTCCATCTGCCTGTGTGGGACCTTGCCTGCACACTGGCTATGGCTAGTGTATACACTCACAGTTGCCATAGTCAGCACACTAGCCTGTTCCATGCCACCACCCACCAGCTCTCCATTTTCTGTGGCTTTTGGGGACGGGGTGTGTGTGGGCATTGTGATTGTGTGTGGGGACATTGTGGATGACTGTGAGATGCCAACTGATGGCACAGAGTCAGCACCTGAAAACCCCACCTGTGCCTCAGTAGGGCCACCATCATTGTCAGAGTCTGCAGGGACAGTGACATCAGATTCTGAGTGGGAGGGACCATGACCACCATGTCCACCTGTGAGGGGAAGACAACATATGTAAATTAATACCTGCACTATGCGGTTTGCTGGTACACACACACACACACACACACACACACACACACACACACACACACACACACACACACACACACACACACATACACATACAGGTGAGGTGGCACAAAGGCATTACACAGACCTCACAATAGCAAATTGGTGACATTCACGACACACAGTCAGACCACAACATACACACTCTGGACAGGCCCTCAACATCATGCAGTGCAGCCCTTTCCACTTAATATTACTACTATTATACACTTCTGGGATACATGAGTAGTGTTAGTAGGTGATGGGCTTCACCTAGCACATATTGCACCCATGTACACATTATTGCTGTTCACCTGTATAGCACAGTGGCAACTCCTACAGAACATACCTCTCCACTGTACAGAATTTTGCTGAATGTCTAGATGTGTGGCTCATATTTTTGGTCTGTTCCTCATAAGTCCTTTGCTTGTCTGACACATTACTGGGATGATCTGAGGATTGGCGTCACTAATTAATGACATAATTTGAGTTGCAGACATCAAAACCTGCAGTAACTGTATGTTAAAACAAATCTGGTTACTCTAACAACTTTCTAAGCTCACAGTAGATATAATAAGTGTACACACCCCTGTTAACATGCCACGTTTGTGTGATACATAACATGAGACCACAGAAATCATGTCATAACGCCTCCCACCTTTAATGTGACCTATAACCTGTGCAATCCAGTTGAAGAATATACATATCGGTTAGGGTTAACATATAGTAAATGAAATACATACAATAGGTTGGTTACATGAGTGTGCACACCCTTAAATGAATACTTTGTTAAAGCACCTTTTGATTTACTTACAGCATTCAGTTCTCTTGGGAAGGAGTCTATCAGCATGGTACATCTTGACTTGGCAATATTTGCACACTCTCCCTTGCAAAAGCCCTCCAACTCTGTCAGATTGAGAAGGCATCTCTTGTGCACAGCCCTCTTCAGGTCACCCCACAGATTTTCTATTGGATGCAGGTGTGGGCTCTGGCTGGGCCATTCCAAAACATTGAATGTCTTCTGGTGAAGCCATTCTTTTGTTGATTTGGATGTATGGTTTGGGTCATTGTCTTGTGGAAAGGTGAAATTCCTCTCCATCTATATCTATCCAGCAGACACCTGAAGATTTTGGGCCAAAAGGGACTGGTATTTGGAACTGTTCAGAATCCCCTCCACCTTGGCTAAAGCCCAGGTTCCAGCTTATGAACAGCAAACCCAAAGCAGGACACTGCCATCACCATGCTTCACCGTGGGGATGGTGTTCATCTGGTGATGTGCAGTGTTGGTATTGTGCCAAACCTTTTGGAATTATGGCCAAAAAGTTCAACCTTGGTCTCATTAGACCATAACACATTTTCCCACATGCTCTTGGGAGAATTAGTGTATTGTTTTTCAGAATGTAGCCAGGCCTGGATATTGTCCTGTGTGAGAAAAGGCTTCCATCTTCTAACCCAACCCCATAGGCAAGACATATGGAGAATACGGGAGATTGTTGTCACATGTAGTACACAACCAGTACTTTCTAGAGATTCCTGCAACTCCTTTAGTGTTGCTGTAGGTCTCCTGGCAGCTTACCTAACCAGTTTTGGTCTTGTCTTTTCATCAAATTTGGTGGGAAATCCACTTCTTTGCGATGTCACTGTTGTCCCATATTTCCTCCACCTTTTGATGGCTGTCTTCACCATGTTCCATGGTATATGTAATATTGTGGAAATGTTTTTGTACCCTTCTCTGGGCTGATACCTGCCAAAAATGAGATCCCTTTGGTGCTTTGTAAGCTCTCTGCAAACCATGGCTGCTGCTGCAGCAGGCAACTGAGTAAACATCAGGAAAAGCCTAGTAGGACAGCTGACCATTATTTGTTGTTAATCAAAGAGTCCCTGTAATTGATGACAAGTGTGTACCCAAGAAGACATAATGCTGTAATTAAATCAAAAGTTGCTCCTACAAAGTATTAGCCTCAGGCTGTGCACACTTCTGCATCTAGCTTATTGTACATTTTTTTATTTTTCATACTTGTTCCCCTAACAGATTTGTTTGTTTTTCAATTGAATTGTACAGGTTATAGGTCACATTAAAGGTGGGAAGAGTTGTGAAATGTATTCTTGTGGTCTCATATTTGTATATCACACATACCTGGCATTTTAACAGGGGTGTGCACACTTTTTATATGCACTGTATAACAGTACTTTTAAAATATGTCCCTAGCTTTGGTCCTTTGGTCCCCCCATTTTGTCAGTCTTTGTCCAGATTTCTTGCACTGACAGGTTGTGAGGCATGCTACAGATATGTTACATAGGTTCATAGGTGTATACTAGGCTAATGGCTGTAGAGCCTTTACAAGCCTAGCCCATAGACGTGCCCTGCCAT